>NW_027182847.1:1037500-1065000 GCF_041146395.1 Eulemur rufifrons
CCCCTAAACGTAACCCTCACCGTGACCAGTAAACCTAACCCTAACCTCTAATACAAACCATAGCACATAACTCTAACCCTAAAACTAACCCTAATCTTAAACCTAACCCTAAACCCTAACTCTTAACCTTAACCCTAAGCGTTAACTCTCACGCTAAACTTTAATCCTAACCCTAATCCTAATCTTCAACCCTAAACCTAACACTTAACCCTAACCCTGTACCTAACCCTAACCCCTCATCTTAACCCTAACCGTAAACCTCAACCCTAAACCAAAGTGTAACCGTTAAACTTAAGAGTAACCTTTAACCCTAACCCTAATCCCTAACCCTAAGCCCTCACCCTAACACTAAACTTCATCCTTAACCCTAACCATAATCCTAACCCTAAATGTAATTCTCAGACTTCTTGCTTTCTTAGAGTTTAGAAAGCCTGCAATCCTCCCATGCCATGCGTGAAAGGAGGCTCTACCACTGTGTCCTGCATGAAATCCACGGGCCCATACCGAAAGTATGATAGAGTGGGTTCCTGGGTACAATCCCAGCCCCCTAAACTCCCCCCGCCCGCCTAATGCAGACAGGGCCCGTGAGCTAAGCATAAACAATACCTTTAACAGATAACCCTAACCCTGAACGTAACACCCAACCCTGTTCCTATTTCTCCCCTTAACACGTAAACCTCACCGTGCGCCTAACTTTAACCTCTTATCCTAACGTTAATGCATAACCCATTTCCTGAGAACAACCCCTATCCCATAATTCTAACCCTATCTCCTAGTCATCACTGTGACACCTAATCGCTAACCCTAATTCTAAACCGCTAACCCTAACCGTAACCCTACCTACAACCCTAACACTGACAGTAACCCTTACTTCTAAACCCAACGATATGTCTAACAAAAACCCTAACCCTTCACCCTAACCCCTCACCCTAACCCATAAGCCTTACCCTAACCCTTAACCCTAATCCTTATCCTAACCATTAAACCTAACCCTAGCTCTTAAAGCTAACCCTAAACCTTACCCTCACGACTGGACCTAACCCTGACACTAACCTAACACCTAACCCTAACCAGAACCCCTAAAGCTAACCCTGAACCCTATCCCTAACCCTAGCAGTAAACTTTAACCCTAAACCTAAGCACAACCCGTAACCCTAATCCTACCCTTTTACCCTAAAACTAACCCCCAAACCTAACCCCTATACCTCACCCTAACTCTAACCCCAATCCTAATTCTAACCATACCCCTTCATAAAACACTAACTCCTAACCGCTAACCCTAACACTAACCAAAAACCCTAATCACTAATCCCTAACCCTAACGCTTAACCTTTACCCTAACCGTTAACCCTCACCCTAAATCTTAACACTGACCCTAACCTTAACCTTTAACTCTAAGCCTAACCCTTAACCCTACAGTAAGGAAGACCCCTAATGCTAATGGGATCCCTTATCCCTAACCCTAAAACTACAGCTAAAAATAACCCTAACCTTTCATCCTTAAACCTAACCCCTAAAACTTACTTTAACCCCAAACCCTAACCCTAATCCTAAGCATTAAACCTAAACCTATCTCTTAACCCTAATGCTAGCCCTTACCCTAATGCCTAGATCTAACACTAAATCTAACCTACCGCCTAATCCTAACCTTAAGCCCTAATGCTAACTCTATCCCTGAACCCTAAACCTACCCGTAACCCTTAACACTAACCCTATCCGTGAACCTTAACCCTGACCCTAACCATTACCCGCACCCAAGCATTTATCCCTGACCCTAACCCTAATCCTTAATGATAACCCTAACACTAAACCCTAAACCTAAGCCCAACACTTAACCCTAATCCTATCCCTTAACCATAACCCTAATGCTAACCCCTAAACGTAACCCTCACCGTGACCAGTAAACCTAACCCTAACCTCTAACACAAATCATAGCACATAACTCTAACCCTAAAACTAACCCTAACCCTAAGCCTAACCCTAAAACCTAACTGTTAACCTTAATCCTAAGCGTTAACTCTCACGCTAACCTTTAATCCTAACCCTAATCCTAATCTTCAACCCTAAACCTAACACTTAACCCTAACCCTGTACCAAACCCTAACGCCTCATCTTAACCCTAACCGTAAACCTCAACCCTAAACCAAAGTGTAACCGTTAAACCTAAGAGTAACCTTTAACCCTAACCCTAAGCCCTAACCCTAAGCCCTCACCCTAACACGAAACTTCATCCTTAACCCTAACCAGAATCCTAACCCTAAATCTAATTCTCAGACTTCTTGATTTCTTAGAGTTTAGAAAGCCTGCAATCCTCCCATGCCATGCGTGAAAGGAGGCTCTACCACTGTGTCCTGCATGAAACCCACGGGCCCATACCCAGAGTATGATAGAGTGGGTTCCCGGGTACAATCCCAGCCCCCTAAACTCCCCCCGCCCGCCTAATGCAGACAGGGCATGTGCGCTAAGCATAAACAATACCTTTAACAGATAACCCTAACCCTGAACATAACACCCAACCCTGTTCCTATTTCTCCCCTTAACACGTAAACCTCACCGTGCGCCTAACTTTAACCTCTTATCTTAACGTTAATGCATAACCCATTTCCTGAGAACAACCCCTATCCCATAATTCTAACCCTATCTCCTAGTCATCACCGTGACACCTAATCCCTAACCCTAATTCTAAACTGCTAAGCCTAACCGTAACCCTACCTACAACCCTAACACTGACAGTAACCCTTACTTCTAACCCCAACGCTATGCCTAACAAAAACCCTAACCCTTGACCCTAACCCTTCACCCTAACCCCTAAGCCTTACCCTAACCCTTAACCCTAATCCTAATCCTAATCATTAAACCTAACCCTAGCTTTCAAAGCTAACCCTAAACCTTACCCTCACGACTAGACCTAACCCTGACACTAACCTAACACCTAACCCTAACCAGAACCCCTAAAGCTAACCCTGAACCCTATCCCTAACCCTAGCAGTAAACTTTAACCCTAAACCTAAGCCCAACCCGTAACCCTAGTCCTATCCTTTTACCCTAAAACTAACCCCTAAACCTAACCGCTATACCTCACCCTAACTCTAAACCCAATCCTAATTCTAACCATACCCTTTCATAAAACACTAACTCCTAACCGCTAACCCTAACACTAACCAAAAACCCTAATCACTAATCCCTAACCCTAATGCTTAACCTTTACTCTAACCGTTAACCCTCACCCTAAATCTTAACACTGACCCTAACCTTAACCTTTAACTCTAAGCCTAACCCTTAACCCTACAGTAGGGAAGACCCTTAATGCTAATGGGATCCCTTATCCCTAACCCTAACACTACAGCTAAAAATAACCCTAACCTTTCTTCCTTAAACCGAACCCCTAACACTTACTTTAACCCCAAACCCTAACCCTAATCCTAAGCATTAAACCTAACCCTATCTCTTAACCCTAACGCTAGCCCTTACCCTAACGCCTAGATCTAACCCTAAATCTAACCTACCGCCTAATCCTAACCTTAAGCCCGAATGCTAATTCTAACCCAGAACCCTAAACCTACCCGTAACCCTTAACACTAACCCTATCCGTGAACCTTAACCCTGACCCTAACCATTACCCGCACCCAAGCATTTAACCCTGACCCTACCCCTAATCCTTAATGATAACCCTAACACTAAACCCTAACCCTAAGCCCAACACTTAACCCTAATCCTATCCCTTAACCCTAACCCTAATGCTAACCCCTAAACATAACCCTCACCGTGACCAGTAAACCTAACCTTAACCTCTAATACAAACCATAGCACATAACTCTAACCCTAAAACTAACCCTAACCTTAAACCTAACCCTAAACCCTAACTCTTAACCTTAACCCTAAGCGTTATCTCTCACGCTAAACTTTAATCCTAACCCTAATCCTAATCTTCAACCCTAAACCTAACACTTAACCCTAACCCTGTACCAAACCCTAACCCCTCATCTTAACCCTAACCGTAAACCTCAACCCTAAACCAAAGTGTAACCGTTAAACCTAAGAGTAACCTTTAACCCTAACCCTAATCCCTAACCCTAAGCCCTCACCCTAACACTAAACTTCATCCTTAACCCTAACCAGAATCCTAACCCTAAATCTAATTCTCAGACTTCTTGTTTTCTTAGAGTTTAGAAAGCCTGCAATCCTCCCATGCCATGCGTGAAAGGAGGCTCTACCACTGTGTCCTGCATGAAACCCACGGGCCCATACCCAGAGTATGATAGAGTGGGTTCGCGGGTACAATCCCAGCCCCCTAAACTCCCCCCGCCCGCCTACTGCAGACAGGGCCCGTGCTCTAAGCATAAACAATACCTTTAACAGATAACCCTAACCCTGAACATAACACCCAACCCTGTTCCTATTTCTCCCCTTAACACGTAAACCTCACCGTGCGCCTAACTTTAACCTCTTATCCTAACGTTAATGCATAACCCATTTCCTGAGAACAACCCCTATCCCATAATTCTAACCCTATCTCCTAGTCATCACTGTGACACCTAATCCCTAACCCTAATTCTAAACCGCTAACCCTAACCGTAACCCTACCTACAACCCTAACACTGACAGTAACCCTTACTTCCTACCCCAACGCTATGCCTAACAAAAACCCTAACCCTTGACCCTAACCCTTCACCCTAACCCCTAAGCCTTACCCTAACCCTTAACCCTAATCCTAATCCTAACCATTAAACCTAACCCTAGCTCTTAAAGCTAACCCTAAACCTTACCCTCACGACTAGACCTAACCCTGACACTAACCTAACACCTAACCCTAACCAGAAACCCTAAAGCTAACCCTGAACCCTATCCCTAACCCTAGCAGTAAACTTTAACCCTAAACCCGTAAGCCTAATCCTATCCTTTTACCCTAAAACTATCCCCTAAACCTAACCCCTATACCTCACCCTAACTCTAACCCCAATCCTAATTCTAACCATACCCCTTCATAAAACACTAACTCCTAACTGCTAACCCTAACACTAACCAAAAACCCTAATCACTAATCCCTAACCCTAACGCTTAACCTTTACCCTAACCGTTAACCCTCACCCTAAATCTTAACACTGACCCTAACCTTAACCTTTAACTCTAAGCCTAACCCTTAACCCTACAGTAAGGAAGAACCATAATGCTAATGGGATCCCTTATCCCTAACCCTAACACTACAGCTAAAAATAACCCTAACATTGGATCCTTAAACCTAACCCCTAACACTTACTTTAACCCCAAACCCTAAACCTAATCCTAAGCATTAAACCTAAACCTATCTTTTAACCCTAACGCTAGCCCTTACCCTAACGCCTAGATCTAACCCTAAATCTAACCTACCGCCTAATCCTAACCTTAAGCACTAATGCTAACACTAACCCGGAACCCTAAACCTACCCGTAACCCTTAACACTAACCCTATCCGTGAACATTAACCCTGACCCTAACCATTACCCGCACCCAAGCATTTAACCCTGACCCTAACCCTAATCCTTAATGCTAACCCTAACACTAAACCCTAACCCTAAGCCCAACACTTAACCCTAATCCTATCCCTTAACCCTAACCCTAACCCTAATGCTACCCCCTAAACGTAACCCTAACCGTGACCAGTAAACCTAACCCTAACCTATAACACAAACCATAGCACATAACTCTAACCCTAAAACTAACCCTAACCCTAACCCTAACCCTAACTCTTAACCTTAACCCTAAGCGTTAACTCTCACGCTAACCTTTAATCCTAACCCTAATCCTAATCTTCAACCCTAAACCTAACACTTAACCCTAACCCTGTACCAAACCCTAACCCCTCATCTTAACCCTAACCGTAAACCACAACCCTAAACCAAAGTGTAACCGTTAAACCTAAGAGTAACCTTTAACCCTAACCCTAATCCCTAACCCTAAGTCCTCACCCTAACACTAAACTTCATCCTTAACCCTAACCAAAATCCTAACCCTAAATCTAATTCTCAGACTTCTTGCTTTCTTAGAGTTTAGAAAGCCTGCAATCCTCCCATGCCATGCGTGAAAGGAGGCTCTACCACTGTGTCCTGCATGAAACCCACGGGCCCATACCCAGAGTATGATAGAGTGGGTTCCCGGGTACAATCCCAGCCCCCTAAACTCCCCCCGCCCGCCTAATGCAGACAGGGACCGTGTGCTAAGCATAAACAATACCTTTAACAGATAACCCTAACCCTGAACATAACACCCAACCCTGTTCCTATTTCTCCCCTTAACACGTAAACCTCACCGTGCGCCTAACTTTAACCTCTTATCCTAACGTTAATAAATAACCCATTTCCTGAGAACAACCCCTATCCCATAATTCTAACCCTATCTCCTAGTCATCACTGTGACACCTAATCCCTAACCCTAATTCTAAACCGCGAACCCTAACCGTAACCCTACCTACAACCCTAACACTGACAGTAACCCTTACTTCTAACCCCAACGCTATGCCTAACAAAAACCCTAACCCTTGACCCTAACCCTTCACCCTAACCCCTAAGCCTTACCGTAACCCTTAACCCTAATCCTAATCCTAACCATTAAACCTAACCCTAGCTCTTAAAGCTAACCCTAAACCTTACCCTCACGACTAGACCTAACCCTGACACTAACCTAACACCTAAGCCTAACCAGAACCCCTAAAGCTAACCCTGAACCCTATCCCTAACCCTAGCAGTAAACTTTAACCCTCAACCCGTAAGCCTAATCCTATCCTTTTACCCTAAAACTAACCCCTAAACCTAAACCCTATACCTCACCCTAACTCTAACCCCAATCCTAATTCTAACCCTACCCCTTCATAAAACACTAACTCCTAACCGCTAACCCTAACACTAACCAAAAACCCTAATCACTAATCCCTAACCCTAACGCTTAACCTTTACCCTAACCGTTAACCCTCACCCTAAATCTTAACACTGACCCTAACCTTAACCTTTAACTCTAAGCCTAACCCTTAACCCTACAGTAAGGAAGAACCATAATGCTAATGGGATCCCTTATCCCTAACCCTAACACTACAGCTAAAAATAACCCTAACCTTTGATCCTTAAACCTAACCCCTAACACTTACTTTAACCCCAAACCCTAAACCTAATCCAAGCATTAAAGCTAAACCTATCTTTTAACCCTAACGCTAGCCCTTACCCTAACGCCTAGATCTAACCCTAAATCTAACCTACCGCCTAATCCTTCCCTTAAGCCCTAATGCTAACACTAACCCTGAACCCTAAACCTACCCGTAACCCTTAACACTAACCCTATCCGTGAACCTTAACCCTGACCCTAACCATTACCCGCACCCAAGCATTTAACCCTGACCCTAACCCTAATCCTTAATGCTAACCCTAACACTAAACCCTAACCCTAAGCCCAACACTTAACCCTAATCCTATCCCTTAACCCTAACCCTAACCCTAATGCTACCCCCTAAACGTAACCCTAACCCTGACCAGTAAACCTAACCCTAACCTCTAACACAAACCATAGCACATAACTCTAACCCTAAAACTAACCTTAACCCTAACCCTAACCCTAACTCTTAACCTTAACACTAAGCGTTAACTCTCACGCTAACCTTTAATCCTAACCCTAATCCTAATCTTCAACCCTAAACCTAACACTTAACCCTAACCCTGTACCAAACCCTAACCCCTCATCTTAACCCTAACCGTAAACCTCAACCCTAAACCAAAGTGTAACCGTTAAACCTAAGAGTAACCTTTAACCCTAACCCTATTCCCTAACCCTAAGCCCTCACCCTAACACTAAACTTCATCCTTAACCCTAACCAGAATCCTAACCCTAAATCTAATTCTCAGACTTCTTGCTCTCTTAGAGTTTAGAAAGCCTGCAATCCTCCCATGCCATGCGTGAAAGGAGGCTCTACCACTGTGTCCTGCATGAAACCCACGGGCCCATACCCAGAGTATGATAGAGTGGGTTCCCGGGTACAATCCCAGCCCCCTAAACTCCCCCCTCCCGCCTAATGCAGACAGGGCCCGTGCGCTAAGCATAAACAATACCTTTAACAGATAACCCTAACCCTGAACATAACACCCAACCCTGTTCCTATTTCTCCCATTAACACGTAATCCTCACCGTGCGCCTAACTTTAACCTCTTATCCTAACGTTAATGCATAACCCATTTCCTGAGAACAACCCCTATCCCATAATTCTAACCCTATCTCCTAGTCATCACTGTGACACCTAATCCCTAACCCTAATTCTAAACCGCTAACCCTAACCGTAACCCTACCTACAACCCTAACACTGACAGTAACCCTTACTTCTAACCCCAACGCTATGCCTAACAAAAACCCTAACCCTTGACCCTAACCCTTCACCCTAACCCCTAAGCTTTACCCTAACCCTTAACCCTAATCCTAATCCTAACCATTAAACCTAACCCTAGCTCTTAAAGCTAACCCTAAACCTTACCCTCACGACTAGACCTAACCCTGACACTAACCTAACACCTAACCCTAACCAGAACCCCTAAAGCTAACCCTGAACCCTATCCCTAACCCTAGCAGTAAACTTTAACCCTAAACCTAAGCCCAACCCGTAACCCTAATCCTATCCTTTTACCCTAAAACTAACCCCTAAACCTAACCCCTATACCTCACCCTAACTCTAACCCCAATCCTAATTCTAACCGTACCCCTTCATAAAACACTAACTCCTAACCGCTAACCCTAACACTAACCAAAAACACTAATCACTAATCCCTAACCCTAACGCTTAACCTTTACCCTAACCGTTAACCCTCACCCTAAATCTTAACACTGACCCTACCTTTAACCTTTAACTCTAAGCCTAACCCTTAACCCTACAGTAAGGAAGACCCTTAATGCTAATGGGATCCCTTATCCCTAACCCTAACACTACAGCTAAAAATAACCCTAACCTTGGATCCTTAAACCTAATCCCTAACACTTACTTTAACCCCAAACCCTAACCCTAATCCTAAGCATTAAACCTAACCCTATCTCTTAACCCTAACGCTAGCCCTTACCCTAACGCCTAGATCTAACCCTAAATCGAACCTACCGCCTAATCCTAACCTTAAGCCCTAATGCTAACACTAACCCTGAACCCTAAACCTACCCGTAACCCTTAACACTAACCCTATCCGTGAACCTTAACCCTGACCCTAACCATTACCCGCACCCAAGCATTTAACCCTGACCCTAACCGTAAACCTTAATGCTAACCCTAACACTAAACCCTAACCCTAAGCCCAACACTTATCCCTAATCCTATCCCTTAACCCTAACCCTAACCGTAATGCTACCCCCTAAACGTAACCCTAACCGTGACCAGTAAACCTAACCCTAACCTCTAACACAAACCATAGCACATAACTCTAACCCTAAAACTAACCCTAACCCTAACCCTGAACCCTAACTCTTAACCTTAACCCTAAGCGTTAACTCTCACGCTAACCTTTAATCCTAACCCTAATCCTAATCTTCAACCCTAAACCTAACACTTAACCCTAACCCTGTACCAAACCCTAACCCCTCATCTTAACCCTAACCGTAAACCTCAACCCTAAACCAAAGTGTAACCGTTAAACCTAAGAGTAACCTTTAACCCTAACCCTATTCCCTAACCCTAAGCCCTCACCCTAACACTAAACTTCATCCTTAACGCTAACCAGAATCCTAACCCTAAATCTAATTCTCAGACTTCTTGTTTTCTTAGAGTTTAGAAAGCCTGCAATCCTCCCATGCCATGCGTGAAAGGAGGCTCTACCACTGTGTCCTGCATGAAACCCACGGGCCCATACCCAGAGTATGATAGAGTGGGTTCCCGGGTACAATCCCAGCCCCCTAAACTCCCCCCGCCCGCCTACTGCAGACAGGGCCCGTGCGCTAAGCATAAACAATACCTTTAACAGATAACCCTAACCCTGAACATAACACCCAACCCTGTTCCTATTTCTCCCCTTAACACGTAAACCTCACCGTGCGCCTAACTTTAACCTCTTATCCTAACGTTAATGCATAACCCATTTCCTGAGAACAACCCCTATCCCATAATTCTTTTTTTTTTTTTTTTTTTTTTATTTATTTATTTTTTATTATATATATATATTTTTTCAATTTAGTTTTACAGAATCAAAGAGTCTAACAGTATATCTTGTTAGATACAGTATGTCCTCATAATGTATACATTATTTCTTGTACAATGATATGAAATAATATGGGAAATATTCATGATAAATTATTAAGTGAACAGTGCAAGTTAAAAACAATAGTTTCATATTTTTTTCCCCACCCCCCCTTTCCCGAGTCAGCACCTTCAAGTGTTACCACTCCCCAAACGGTGTGGAATGCACTCGTTGTGTAGGCATACCCCCATCCCCTCCCCCACCCCCCACCTCAATCTGATGACCAATTGGTGTCATTCCCAGATTTGTATTTAGGTGATGATCAGGGAAACCAATTTTCTGGTGAGTACATGTGATGCTTGTTTTTCCATTCTTGGGATACTTCACTTAATATAATGGGTTCCAACTCTCTCCAGGAGAACCATAGAGATGTCGTATCTTCATCATTCCTTATAGCTGAGTAATATTCCATGGTATACATATACCACAGCTTACTAATCCAATCATGTATTGATGGGCATTTGGGTTGTTTCCACATCTTTGCTATTGTGAATTGTGCTGCTATAAACATTTGGGTACACGTGCCTTTGTTATAGAATGACCTTTTTTCCTTTGGGTATATGCCCAGTAATGGGATTGCTGGGTCAAATGGCAGGTCTACTTGAATCTGTTTAAGATACCTCCATAATGCTTTCCACAGGGGTTGCACTAGTTTGCAGTCCCACCAGCAGTGTATTAGTGTTCCTGTCTCTCCACACCCACGCCAACATGTGTTGTTTTGGGTTTTTTTGATAAAGGCCATTCTCACTGGGGTTAAGTGATATCGCATTGTGGTTTTGATTTGCATTTCCCTGATGATTAGAGATGTTGAACACTTTTTCATATGTTTGTTAGCCATTTTTATATCTTCTTTTGAAAAATTTCTATTCATGTCCTTTGCCCACTTTTTGATAGGGTTGCTTGATTTTTTCTTGCTGATTTTCCTGAGTTCTAAATAGATTCTTGTTATCAGTCCTTTATCTGATGTGTAGTATGCAAAAATTTTTTCCCATTCTGTAGGTGATCTGTTTATTCTCTGGACTGTTTCTTTGGCTGTGCAGAAGCTTTTTAGTTTAATCATGTCCCATTCATTTGTTTTTGTTGCTGCTGTGATTGCCTTGGGGGTCTTCTTCATAAATTCTCTGCCTAGGCCAATGTCTGTAAGAAACTATAAGGGAAATTAATAAAACAAAAAGTTGGTTCTTTGAAAAGATAAACAAAATAGACACACCTCTGGCTAGACTAACCAAGAGCACAAAAGTAAAATCTCTAATAACCTCCATTAGGAACATGAAAGGAGAAATCACAACCGATGCTACAGAGATACAAGATATCATCTATGAATTCTACAAAAATCTTTATGCACACAAACTGGAGAACGTGGAGGAAATGGACAAATTTTTAGAGACACATAGTCTTCCCAGGCTCAACCAGGAAGAAATAGAGTACCTGAACAGACCAATATCAAGAACTGAAATCGAAACAGCAATAAAAAACCTTCCCAAAAAGAAAAGCCCTGGTCCAGATGGGTTCACACCTGAATTTTACCATACATACAAAGAAGAACTGGTGCCCATCCTACATAAACTATTCTCCAATATTGAGAAGGATGGAGTTCTCCCCAACACGTTCTACCAAGCCAATATAACATTAATACCAAAGCCTGGAAAGGACTCAACAAAAATAGAGAACTACAGACCAATTTCCCTCATGAATATAGATGCAAAAATTTTCAATAAAATACTAGCAAATCGAATCCAAGTACTTATCAAAAAAGTAATCCACCACGACCAAGTGGGCTTCATCCCCGAGATGCAGGGGTGGTTCAACATACGTAAATCTATAAATGTAATTCACCACATAAATAGAAGCAAAAACAAAAATCATATGATACTCTCATTAGATGCAGAAAAAGCATTTGACAAAATTCAACACCCTTTTATGATAAAAACGCTTAACAAAATAGGCATTGATGGAACCTACCTAAAAATGATACAAGCCATATATGACAAACCCACAGCCAACATCATACTGAATGGGGAAAAACTGAAAGCACTCCCACTTAGAACTGGAACCAGACAGGGCTGCCCATTGTCTCCGTTACTTTTCAACATAGTATTGGAAGTCCTTGCGAGAGCTATCAGGCAAGAGAGCAAAATCAAGGGAGTCCAAATAGGGAAGGAAGAGATCAAACTCTCACTTTTTGCTGATGATATGATGTTATATCTGGAAAACCCCCAGGATTCAACCAAGAGACTCCTGGAATTGATTAATGAATACAGCAAAGTCTCAGGCTACAAAATTAATATACACAAATCAGAGGCATTTATATATGCCAATGACAGTCAATTGGAAAACCAAATTAAAGACTCAATACCCTTCAAAATAGCAACAAAGAAAATAAAATATCTAGGTATATATCTAACTAAAGAGGTAAAGGACCTCTATAAGGAAAACTATGAAACACTGAGAAAAGAAATAGCAGAACTTGCAAATAGATGGAAAAATATACCATGCTCGTGGATCGGAAGAATCAACATTGTTAAAATGTCTATACTACCCAAAGTGATCTACAAATTCAATGCAATCCCTATTAAATTACCAACATCATTCTTTACAGACATAGAGAAAATAATTATACAATTTGTATGGAATCAAAGAAGACCCCGTATAGCAAAAGCAATTTTAAGCAATAAAAACAAAATGGGAGGTATTAATTTGCCAGACCTCAAACTATACTACAAGGCCGTGGTTCTTAAAACAGCCTGGTATTGGCACAAGTGCAGGGACACAGACCAGTGGAACACAACAGATAATCCAAATATAGAACCATCCTCATATAGTCACCTAATTTTTGACAAAGCGGGAAAGAATATACTCCGGGGACAAGAATCCCTATTCAACAAATGGTGCTGGGAGAATTGGTTAGCCACTTGCAGAAGACTGAAACAGGACCCACAGCTTTCACCTCTCACAAAAATCAAATCACGGTGGATAACAGACTTAAACCTTAGGCGTGATACAATCAGAATTCTAGAAGAAAATGTAGGAAAGACTCTTACAGACCTATCCCATAATTCTAACCCTATCTCCTAGTCATCACTGTGACACCTAATCCCTAACCCTAATTCTAAACCGCTAACCCTAACCGTAACCCTACCTACAACCCTAACACTGACAGTAACCCTTACTTCTAACCCCAATGCTATGCCTAACAAAAACCCTAACCCTTGACCCTAACCCTTCACCCTAACCCCTAAGCCTTACCGTAACCCTTAACCCTAATCCTAATCCTAACCATTAAACCTAACCCTAGCTCTTAAAGCTAACCCTAAACCTTACCCTCACGACTAGACCTAACCCTGACACTAACCTAACACCTAACCCTAACCAGAACCCCTAAAGCTAACCCTGAACCCTATCCCTAACCCTAGCAGTAAACTTTAACCCTAAACCTAAGCCCAACCCGTAACCCTAATCCTATCCTTTTACCCTAAAACTAACCCCTAAACCTAACCCCTATACCTCACCCTAACTCTAACCCCAATCCTAATTCTAACCATACCCCTTCATAAAACACTAACTCCTAACCGCTAACCCTAACACTAACCAAAAACCCTAATCACTAACCCCTAACCCTAACGCTTAACCTTTACCCTAACCGTTAACCCTCACCCTAAATCTTAACACTGACCCTAACCTTAACCTTTAACTCTAAGCCTAACCCTTAACCCTACAGTAAGGAAGACCCTTAATGCTAATGGGATCCCTTATCCCTAACCCTAACACTACAGCTAAAAATAACCCTAACCTTGGATCCTTAAACCTAACCCCTAACACTTACTTTAACCCCAAACCCTAACCCTAATCCTAAGCATTAAACCTAACCCTATCTCTTAACCCTAACGCTAGCCCTTACCCTAACGCCTAGATCTAACCCTAAATCGAACCTTCCGCCTAATCCTAACCTTAAGCCCTAATGCTAACACTAACCCTGAACCCTAAACCTACCCGTAACCCTTAACACTAACCCTATCCGTGAACCTTAATCCTGACCCTAACCATTACCCGCACCCAAGCATTTAACCCTGACCCTAACCCTAATCCTTAATGCTAACCCTAACACTAAACCCTAACCCTAAGCCCAACACTTATCCCTAATCCTATCCCTTAACCCTAACCCTAACCGTAATGCTACCCCCTAAACGTAACCCTAACCGTGACCAGTAAACCTAACCCTAACCTCTAACACAAACCATAGCACATAACTCTAACCCTAAAACTAACCCTAACCCTAACCCTGAACCCTAACTCTTAACCTTAACCCTAAGCGTTAACTCTCACGCTAACCTTTAATCCTAACCCTAATCCTAATCTTCAACCCTAAACCTAACACTTAACCCTAACCCTGTACCAAACCCTAACCCCTCATCTTAACCCTAACCGTAAACCTCAACCCTAAACCAAAGTGTAACCGTTAAACCTAAGAGTAACCTTTAACCCTAACCCTATTCCCTAACCCTAAGCCCTCACCCTAACACTAAACTTCATCCTTAACGCTAACCAGAATCCTAACCCTAAATCTAATTCTCAGAATTCTTGCTTTCTTAGAGTTTAGAAAGCCTGCAATCCTCCCATGCCATGCGTGAAAGGAGGCTCTACCACTGTGTCCTGCATGAAACCCACAGGCCCATACCCAGAGTATGATAGAGTGGGTTCCCGGGTACAATCCCAGCCCCCTAAACTCCCCCCGCCCGCCTACTGCAGACAGGGCCCGTGCGCTAAGCATAAACAATACCTTTAACAGATAACCCTAACCCTGAACATAACACCCAACCCTGTTCCTATTTCTCCCCTTAACATGTAAACCTCACCGTGCGCCTAACTTTAACCTCTTATCCTAACGTTAATGCATAACCCATTTCCTGAGAACAACCCCTATCCCATAATTCTAACCCTATCTCCTAGTCATCACTGTGACACCTAATCCCTAACCCTAATTCTAAACCGCTAACCCTAACCGGAACCCTACCTACAACCCTAACACTGACAGTAACCCTTACTTCTAACCCCAATGCTATGCGTAACAAAAACCCTAACCCTTGCCCTAACCCTTCACCCTAACCCCTAAGCCTTAGCGTAACCCTTAACCCTAATCCTAATCCTAACCATTAAACCTAACCCTAGCTCTTAAAGCTAAACCTAAACCTTACCCTCACTACTAGACCTAACCTTGACACTAACCTAACACCTAACCCTAACCAGAACCCCTAAAGCTAACCCTGAACCCTATCCCTAACCCTAGCAGTAAACTTTAACCCTAAACCTAAGCCCAACCCGTAACCCTAATCCTATTCTTTTACCCTAAAACTAACCCCTAAACCTAACCCCTATACCTCAACCTAACTCTAACCCCAATCCTAATTCTAACCATACCCCTTCATAAAACACTAACTCCTAACCGCTAACCCTAACACTAACCAAAAACCCTAATCACTAATCCCTAACCCTAACGCTTAACCTTTACCCTAACCGTTAACCCTCACCCTAAATCTTAACACTGACCCTAACCTTAACCATTAACTCTAAGCCTAACCCTTAACCCTACAGTAAGGAAGACCCTTAATGCTAATGGGATCCCTTATCCCTAACCCTAACACTACAGCTAAAAATAACCCTAACCTTGGATCCTTAAACCTAACCCCTAACACTTACTTTAACCCCAAACCCTAACCCTAATCCTAAGCATTAAACCTAACCCTATCTCTTAACCCTAACGCTAGCCCTTACCCTAAGGCCTAGATCTAACCCTAAATCGAACCTTCCGCCTAATCCTAACCTTAAGCCCTAATGCTAACACTAACCCTGAACCCTAAACCTACCCGTAACCCTTAACACTAACCCTATCCGTGAACCTTAACCCTGACCCTAACCATTACCCGCACCCAAGCATTTAACCCTGACCCTAACCCTAATCCTTAATGATAAACCTAACACTAAACCCTAACCCTAAACCCAACACTTAACCCTAATCCTATCCCTTAACCCTAACCCTAACCCTAATGCTACCCCCTAAACGTAACCCTAACCGTGACCAGTAAAGCTAACCCTAACCTCTAACACAAACCATAGCACATAACTCTAACCCTAAAACTAACCCTAACCCTAAAACCTAACTCTTAACCTTAACCCTAAGCGTTAACTCTCACGCTAACCTTTAATCATAACGCTAATCCTAATCTTCAACCCTAAACCTAACACTTAACCCTAACCCTGTACCAAACCCTAACCCCTCATCTTAACCCTAACCGTAAACCTCAACCCTAAACCAAAGTGTAACCGTTAAACCTAAGAGTAACCTTTAACCCTAACCCTAATCCCTAACCCTAAGCCCTCACCCTAACACTAAACTTCATCCTTAACCCTAACCAGAATCCTAACCCTAAATCTAATTCTCAGACTTCTTGCTTTCTTATAGTTCAGAAAGCCTGCAATCCTCCCATGCCATGCGTGAAAGGAGGCTCTACCACTGTGTCCTGCATGAAAACCACGGGCCCATACCCAGAGTATGATAGAGTGGGTTCCCGGGTACAATCCCAGCCCCCTAAACTCCCCCCGCCCGCCTAATGCAGACAGGGCCCGTGCGCTAAGCATAAACAATACCTTTAACAGATAACCCTAACCCTGAACATAACACCCAACCCTGTTCCTATTTCTCCCCTTAACACGTAAACCTCACTGTACACCTAACTTTAACCTCTTATCCTAACGTTAATGCATAACCCATTTCCTGAGAACAACCCCTATCCCATAATTCTAACCCTATCTCCTAGTCATCACTGTGACACCTAATCCCTAACCCTAATTCTAAACCGCTAACCCTAACCGTAACCCTACCTACAACCCTAACACTGACAGTAACCCTTACTTCTAAACCCAACGCTATGCCTAACAAAAACCCTAACCCTTGACCCTAACCCTTCACCCTAACCCCTAAGCCTTACTCTAACCCTTAACCCTAATCCTAATCCTAACCATTAAACCTAACCCTAGCTCTTAAAGCTAACCCTAAACATTACCCTCACGACTAGACCTAACCCTGACACTAACCTAACACCTAACCCTAACCAGAACCCCTAAAGCTAACCCTGAACCCTATCCCTAACCGTAGCAGTAAACTTTAACCCTAAACCTAAACCCAACCCGTAACCCTGATCCTATCCTTTTACCCTAAAACTAACCCCTAAACCTAACCCCTATACCTCACCCTAACTCTAACCCCAATCCTAATTCTAACCATACCCCTTCATAAAACACTAACTCCTAACCGCTAACCCTAACACTAACCAAAAACCCTAATCACTAATCCCTAACCCTAACGCTTAACCTTTACCCTAATCGTTAACCCTCACCCTAAATCTTAACACTGACACTAACCTTAACCTTTAACTCTAAGCCTAACCCTTAACCCTACAGTAAGGAAGACCCTTAATGCTAATGGGATCCCTTATCCCTAACCCTAACACTACAGCTAAAAATAACCCTAACCTTGGATCCTTAAACCTAACCCCTAACACTTACTTTAACCCCAAACCCTAACCCTGGTCCTAAGCATTAAACCTAACCCTATCTCTTAACCCTAACGCTAGCCCTTACCCTAACGCCTGGATCTAACCCTAAATCTAACCTACCGCCTAATCCTAACCTTAAGCACTAATGCTAACACTAACCCTGAACCCTAAACCTACCCGTAACCCTTAACACTAACCCTATCCGTGAACCTTAACCCTGACCCTAACCATTACCCGCACCCAAGCATTTAACCATGACCATAACCCTAATCCTTAATGCTAACCCTAAAACTAAACCCTAACCCTAAGCCCAAAACTTATCCCTAATCCTATCCCTTAACCCTAACCCTAACCCTAATGCTACCCCGTAAACTTAACCCTAACCGTGACCAGTAAACCTAACCCTAACCTCTAACACAAACCATAGCACACAACTCTAAACCTAAAACTAACCCTAACCGTAACCCTAACCCTAAACCCTAACTCTTAACCTTAACCCTAAGCGTTAACTCTCACACTAACCTTTAATCCTAACCCTAATCCTAATCTTCAACCCTAAACCTAACACTTAACCCTAACCGTGTACCAAACCCTAAACCCTCATCTTAACCCTAACAGTAAACCTCAACCCTAAACCAAAGTGTAACCGTTAAACCTAAGAGTAACCTTTAACCCTAACCCTAATCCCTGACACTAAGCCCTCATTCTAACACTAAACTTCATCCTTAACCCTAACCAGAATCCCAAACCTAAATCTAATTCTCAGACTTCTTGCTTTCTTAGACTTTAGAAAGCCTGCCATCCTCCCATGCCATGCGTGAAAGGAGGCTCTACCACTGTGTCCTGCATGAAACCCACGGGCCCATACCCAGAGTATGATAGAGTGGGTTCCCGGGTACAATCCCAGCCCCCTAAACTCCCCCCGCCCGCCTAATGCAGACAGGGCCCGGGCGCTAAGCATAAACAATACCTTTAACAGATAACCCTAACCCTGAACATAACACCCAACCCTGTTCCTATTTCTCCCCTTAACACGTAAACCTCACCGTGCGCCTAACTTTAACCTCTTATCCTAACGTTAATGCATAACCCATTTCCTGAGAACAACCCCTATCCCATAATTCTAACCCTATCTCCTAGTCATCACTGTGACACCTTATCCCTAACCCTAATTCTAAACCGCTAACCCTAACCGTAACCCTACCTACAACCCTAACACTGACAGTAACCCTTACTTCTAACCCCAACGCTTTGCCTAACAAAAACCCTAACCCTTGACCCTAACCCTTCACCCTAACCCCTAAGCCTTACCCTAACCCTTAACCCTAATCCTAATCCTAACCATTAAACCTAACCCTAGCTCTTAAAGCTAACCCTAAACCTTACCCTCACGACTAGACCTAACCCTGACACTAACCTTACACTTAACCCTAACCAGAACCCCTAAAGCTAACCCTGAACCCTATTCCTAACCTCAGCAGTAAACTTTAACCCTAAACCTAAGCCCAACCCGTAACCCTAATCCTATCCTTTTACCCTAAAACTAACCCCTAAACCTAACCCCTATACCTCACCCTAACTCTAACCCCAATCGTAGATCTAACCATACCCGTTCATAAAACACTAACTCCTAACCGCTAACCCCAACACTAACCAAAAACCCTAATCACTAATCCCTAACCTTAACGCTTAACCTTTACCCTAACCGTTAACCCTCACCCTAAATCTTAACACTGACACTAACCTTAACCTTTAACTCTAAGCCTCACCCTTAACCGTACAGTAAGGAACACCCTTAATGCTAATGGGATCCCTTATCCCTAACCCTAACACTACAGCTAAAAATAACCCTAACCTTGGATCCTTAAACCTAACCCCTAACACTTACTTTAACCCCAAACCCTAACCCTAATCCTAAGCATTAAACCTAACCCTATCTCTTAACCCTAACGCTAGCCCTTACCCTAACGCCTGGATCTAACCCTAAATCTAACCTACCGCCTAATCCTAACCTTAAGCACTAATGCTAACACTAACCCTGAACCCTAAACCTAGCCGTAACCCTTAACACTAACCCTATCCGTGAACCTTAACCCTGACCCTAACCATTACCCGCACCCAAGCATTTAACCATGACCATAACCCTAATCCTTAATGCTAACCCTAACACTAAACCCTAACCCTAAGCCCAAAACTTATCCCTAACCCTATCCCTTAACCCTAACCCTAACCCTAATGCTACCCCCTAAACTTAACCCTAACCGTGACCAGTAAACCTAACCCTAACCTCTAACACAAACCATAGCACATAACTCTAAACCTAAAACTAACCCTAACCCTAACCCTAACCCTAAACCCTAACTCTTAACCTTAACCCTAAGCGTTAACTCTCACGCTAACCTTTAATCCTAACCCTAATCCTAATCTTCAACCCTAAACCTAACACTTAACCCTAACCCTGTACCAAACCCTAAACCCTCATCTTAACCCTAACAGTAAACCTCAACCCTAAACCAAAGTGTAACCGTTAAACCTAAGAGTAACCTTTAACCCTAACCCTAATCCCTAACACTAAGCCCTCATTCTAACACTAAACTTCATCCTTAACCCTAACCAGAATCCCAAACCTAAATCTAATTCTCAGACTTCTTGCTTTCTTAGACTTTAGAAAGCCTGCCATCCTCCCATGCCATGCGTGAAAGGAGGCTCTACCACTGTGTCCTGCATGAAACCCATGGGCCCATACCCAGAGTATGATAGAGTGGGTTCCCGGGTACAATCCCAGCCCCCTAAACTCCCCCCGCCCGCCTAATGCAGACAGGGCCCGGGCGCTAAGCATAAACAATACCTTTAACAGATAACCCTAACCCTGAACATAACACCCAACCCTGTTCCTATTTCTCCCCTTAACACGTAAACCTCACCGTGCGCCTAACTTTAACCTCTTATCCTAACGTTAATGCATAACCCATTTCCTGAGAACAACCCCTATCCCATAATTCTAACCCTATCTCCTAGTCATCACTGTGACACCTAATCCCTAACCCTAATTCTAAACCGCTAACCCTAACCGTAACCCTACCTACAACCCTAACACTGACAGTAACCCTTACTTCTAACCCCAACGCTTTGCCTAACAAAAACCCTAACCCTTGACCCTAACCCTTCACCCTAACCCCTAAGCCTTACCCTAACCCTTAACCCTAATCCTAATCCTAACCATTAAACCTAACCCTAGCTCTTAAAGCTAACCCTAAACCTTACCCTCACGACTAGACCTAACCCTGACACTAACCTTACACTTAACCCTAACCAGAACCCCTAAAGCTAACCCTGAACCCTATTCCTAACCTCAGCAGTAAACTTTAACCCTAAACCTAAGCCCAACCCGTAACCCTAATCCTATCCTTTTACCCTAAAACTAACCCCTAAACCTAACCCCTATACCTCACCCTAACTCTAACCCCAATCCTAATTCTAACCATACCCCTTCATAAAACACTAACTCCTAACCGCTAACCCTAACACTAACCAAAAACCCTAATCACTAATCCCTAACCCTAACGCTTAACCTTTACCCTAACCGTTAACCCTCACCCTAAATCTTAACACTGACCCTAACCTTAACCTTTAACTCTAAGCCTAACCCTTAACCCTACAGTAAGGAAGACCCTTAATGCTAATGGGATCCCTTATCCCTAACCCTAACACTACAGCTAAAAATAACCCTAACCTTGGATCCTTAAACCTAACCCCTAACACTTACTTTAACCCCAAACCCTAACCCTAATCCTAAGCATTAAACCTAACCCTATCTCTTAACCCTAACGCTAGCCCTTACCCTAACGCCTAGATCTAACCCTAAATCTAACCTACCGCCTAATCCTAGCCTTAAGCCCTAATGCTAACACTAACCCTGAACCCTAAACCTACCCGTAACCCTTAACATTAACCCTATCCGTGAACTTTATCCATGACCCTACCCATTACCCGCACCCAAGCATTTAACCCTGACCCTAACCCTAATCCTTAATGCTAACCTTAACACTAAACCCTAACCCTAAGCCCAACACTTAACCCTAATCCTATCCCTTAACCCTAACCCTAACCGTAATGCTACCCCCTAAACGTAACCCTAACCATGACCAGTAAACCTAACCCTAACCTCTAACACAAACCATAGCACATAACTCTAACCCTAAAACGAACCCTAACCCTAACCCTAAACCCTAACTCTTAACCTTAACCCTAAGCGTTAACTCTCACGCTAACCTTTAATCCTAACCCTAATCCTAATCTTCAACCGTTAACCTAACACTTAACCCTAACCCTGTACCAAACCCTAACCCCTCATCTTAACCCTAACCGTAAACCTCAACCCTTAACCAAAGTGTAACCGTTAAACCTAAGAGTAACCTTTAACCCTAACCCTATTCCCTAACCCTAAGCCCTCACCCTAACACTAAACTTCATCCTTATCCATAAGCAGAATCCTCACCCTAAATCTCATTCTCAGACTTCTTGCTTTCTTAGAGTTTAGAAAGCCTGCAATCCTCCCATGCCATGCGTGAAAGGAGGCTCTACCACTGTGTCCTGCATGAAACCCACGGGCCCATACCCAGAGTATGATAGAGTGGGTTCCCGGGTACAATCCCAACCCCCTAAAATCCCCCCGCCCGCCTAATGCAGACAGGGCCCGTGTGCTAAGCATAAACAATACCTTTAACAGATAACCCTAACCCTGAGCATAACACCGAGCCCTGTTCCTATTTCTCCCCTTAACACGTAAACCTCACCGTGCGCCTAACTTTAACCTCTTATCCTAACGTTAATGCATAACCCATTTCCTGAGAACACCTCCATCCCATAATTCTAACCCTATCTCCTAGTCACCACTGTGACACCTAATCCCTAACCCTAATTCTAAACCGCTAACCCTAACCGTAACCCTACCTACAACCCTAACACTGACAGTAACCCTTACTTCTCACCTCAACGCTATGCCTAACAAACACCCTAACCCTTGACCCTAACCCTTCACCCTAACCCCTAAGCCTTACCCTAACCCTTAACCCTAATCCTAATCCTAACCATTAAACCTAACCCTAGCTCTTAAAGCTAACCCTAAACCTTACCCTCACGACTAGACCTAACCCTGACACTAACCTAACACCTAACCCTAACCAGAACCCCTAAAGCTAACCCTGAACCCTATCCCTAACCCTAGCAGTAAACTTTAACCCTAAACCTAAGCCCAACCCGTAACCCTAATCCTATCCTTTTACCCTAAAACTAACCCCTAAACCTAACCCCTATACCTCACCCTAACTCTAACCCCAATCCTAATTCTAACCATACCCCTTCATAAAACACTAACTCCTAACCGCTAACCCTAACACTAACCAAAAACCCTAATCACTAATCCCTAACCCTAACGCTTAACCTTTACCCTAACCGTTAACCCTCACCCTAAATCTTAACACTGACCCTAACCTTAACCTTTAACTCTAAGCCTAACCCTTAACCCTACAGTAAGGAAGACCCTTAATGCTAATGGGATTCCTTATCCCTAACCCTAACACTACAGCTAAAAATAACCCTAACTTTGGATCCTTAAACCTAACCCCTAACACTTACTTTAACCCGAAACCCTAACCCTAATCCTAAGCATTAAACCTAACCCTATCTCTTAACCCTAACGCTAGCCCTTACCCTAAAGACTAGATCTAACCCTAAATCTGACCTACCGCCTAATCTTAACCTTAAGCCCTAATTCTAATTCTAACCCTGAACCCCAAACCTACCCGTAACCCTTAATACTAACCCTATCCGTGAACCTTAACCCTGACCCTAATCATTACCCGAACCCAAGCATTTAACCCTGACCCTAACCCTAATCCTTAATGCTAACCCTAACCCTAAGCCCAACACTTATTCCTAATCCTATCCCTTAACCCTAAACCTAACCCTAATGCTACCTGCTAAATGTAACCCTAACCGTGACCGGTAAACCTAACCCTAACCTCTAACACAAACGATAGCACATAACTCTAACCCTAAAACTAACCCTAACCCTAACCCTAACCCTAAACCCTAACTCTTAACCTTAACCCTAAGCGTTAACTCTCACGCTAACCTTTAATCCTAACCCTAAACCTAATCTTCAACCCTAAACCTAACACTTAACCCTAACCCTGTACCAAACCCTAACCCCTCATCTTAACCCTAACCGTAATCCTCAACCCTAAACCAAAGAGTAACCGTTAAACCTAAGAGTAACCTTTAACCCTAACCCTAATCCCTAACCCTAAGCCCTCACCCTAACACTAAACTTCATCCTTAACCCTAACCAGAATCCTAACCCTAAATCTAATTCTCAGACTTCTTGCTTTCTTAGAGTTTAGAAAGCCTGCAATCCTCCCATGCCATGCGTGAAAGGAGGCTCTACCACTGTGTCCTGCATGAAACCCACGGGCCCATACCCAGAGTATGATAGAGTGGTTTCCCGGGTACAATCCCAGCCCCCTAAATTCCCCCCGCCCGCCTAATGCAGACAGGGCCTGTGCGCTAAGCATAAACAATACCTTTAACAGATTACCCTAACCCTGAACATAACACCCAACCCTGTTCCTATTTCTCCCCTTAACACGTAAACCTCACCGTGCGCCTAACTTTAACCTCTTATCCTAACGTTAATGCATAACCCATTTCCTGAGAACAACCCCTATCCCATAATTCTAACCCTATCTCCTAGTCATCACTGTGACACCTAATCCCTAACCCTAATTCTAAACCGCTAACCCTAACTGTAACCCTACCTTCAACCCTAACACTGACAGTAAACCTTACTTCTAACCCCAACGCTATGCCTAACAAAAACCCTAACCCTTGACCCTAACCCTTCACCCTAACCCCTAAGCCTTAGCGTAACCCTTAACCCTAATCCTAATCCTAACCATTAAACCTAACCCTAGCTCTTAAAGCTAACCCTAAACCTTACCCTCACGACTAGACCTAACCCTGATACTAACCAAACACCTAACCCTAACCAGAACCCCTAAAGCTAACCCTGAAACCTATCCCTAACCCTAGCAGTAAACTTTAACCCTAAACCTAAGCCCAACCCGTAACCCTAATCCTATCCTTTTACCCTAAAACTAACCCATAAACCTAACCCCTATACCTCACCCTAACTCTAACCCCAATCCTAATTCTAACCATACCCCTTCATAAAACACTAACTCCTAACCCCTAACCCTAACACTAACCAAAAACCCTAATCACTAATCCCTAACCCTAACGCTTAACCTTTACCCTAACCGTTAACCCTCACCCTAAATCTTAACACTGACCCTAACCTTAACCTTTAACTCTAAGCCTAACCCTTAACCCTACAGTAAGGAAGACCCTTAATGCTAATGGGATCCCTTATCCCTAACCCTAACACTACAGCTAAAAATAACCCTAACCTTGGATCCTTAAACCTAACCCCTAACACTTACTTTAACCCCAAACCCTAACCCTAATCCTAAGCATTAAACCTAACCCTATCTCTTAACCCTAACGCTAGCCCTTACCCTAACGCCTAGATCTAACCCTAAATCGAACCTACCGCCTAATCCTACCCTTAATCCCTAATGCTAACACTAACCCTGAACCCTAAACCTACCCGTAACCCTTAACACTAACCCTATCCGTGAACCTTAACCCTGACCCTAACCATTACCCGCTCCCAAGCATTTAACCTTGACCCTAACCCTAATCCTCAATGCTAACCCTAAAACTAAACCCTAACCCTAAGCCCAACACTTATCCCTAATCCTATCCCTTAACACTAACCCTAACCCTAATGCTAACCCCTAAACGTAACCCTAACCGTGACCAGTAAACCTAACCCTAACCTCTAACACAAACCATAGCACATAACTCTAACCCTAAAACTAACCCTAACTCTAAACCCTAACTTTAACCTTAACCCTAAGCGTTAACTCTCACGCTAACCTTTAATCCTAACCCTAATCCTAATCTTCAACCCTAAACCTAACACTTAACCCTAACACTGTACCAAACCCTAACCCCTATTCTTCACCATAACCGTAAACCTCAACCCTAAACCAAAGTGTAACCGTTAAACCTAAGAGTAACCTTTAACCCTAACCCTAATCCCTAACCCTAAGCCCTCACCCTAACACTAAACTTCATCCTTAACCCTAACCAGAATCCTAACCCGAAATCTAATTCTCAGACTTCTTGCTTTCTTAGAGTTTAGAAAGCCTGCAATCCTCCCATGGCATGCGTGAAAGGAATCTCTACCACTGTGTCCAGCATGAAACCCACGGGCCCATACCCAGAGTATGATAGAGTGGTTTCCCGGGTACAATCCCAGCCCCCTAAACTCCCCGCGCCCGCCTACTGCAGACAGGGCCCGAGCGCTAAGCATAAACAATACCTTTAACAGATAACCCTAACCCTGAACATGGCACCTAACCCTGTTCCTATTTCTCCCCTTAACTCGTAAACCTCATCGTGAGCCTAACTTTAACCTCTTAACGTAACGTTAATGCATAACCCATTCCCTGAGAACATCCCCTATCCCATAATTCTAACCCTATCACCTAGTCATAACTGTAACACCTAATCCCTAACCCTAATTCTCCACTGCTAAGCCTAACCGTAACGCTGCCTACAACCCTAACACTGACAGGAACCCTTAGTTCTAACCCCAACGCTATGCCTAACAAAAGCCCTAACCCTTCACCCTTCACCCTAACCCCTGAGCATTACCCTAACCTTTAACCGTAATCCTAATCCTAACCATTAAACCTAACCCTAGCTCTTAAAGCTAACCCTAAACCTTACCCTCACGACTAGACCTAACCCTGACACTAACCTAACACCTAACCCTAACAAGAACCCCTAAAGCTAACCCTAACCCTGAACCCTAAACCTAACCCTAACACTGAACCTTCACTGTATCCCTAACCCCTAAGGCTAATCCTAACTGTTAACCCTCACCCTAACACTTAAACTGGACCATAACACTAAACATTAACCCTAACACTAAACTTTAACCCTAACCATAAGCCCAACACTTAACCCTAATCCTATCCCCTAACCCTAAGCCCTAACCCTAAACCTATCCCTAACCCCAACCCTAACCCTTAATCTTGACCCTTACAATTAACTCTCACACTAACCCTAATCCTAATCTTTAACCATAAAGCTAACACTGAAGCCTAACCCTGTGCCAAACGCTAAACCCAAACCTTAACCCTAACCCTGAAACTTAACCATAAACCTAACTGTAACTGTTACACCTAACACTAACCTCTAACCCTAACCCCTAACCCTAAGACCCCACCTTAACACTAACCCTAACCCTAAACATTATCATAATCCTACCCCTAAATCTAATTCTCGGACTTCTTGCTTTCTTAGAGTTTAGAAAGCCTAAAATCCTCCCATGCCATGAGTAAAAGGGGGCTCTGCAGCTCTCTCTTGCATGAAACCAGGAGCCCATACCTAGCGTATGATAGAGTGGGTTCCCGGGGACAATCCCATCCCCCTAACCCCAGCCCCCCGCCCAGTGCACACAGGGCCTGTACGCTAAGTATAAACACTACCCCTAACAGATAACCCTCACCCTGAACATAGCACCTGACCCTGATCCTATTGCTCACCTTAAAACATAAACCTCCCCGTAACCCTAACTTATCCCCTTATCTTA
>NW_027182847.1:1070000-1075000 GCF_041146395.1 Eulemur rufifrons
AATCCTCCCATGCCATGCGTGAAAGGAGGCTCTACCACTGTGTCCTGCATAAAACCCAAGGGCCCATACCCAGAGTATGATAGAGTGGGTTCCCGGGTACAATCAAAGCCCCCTAAACTCCCCCCGCCCGCCTACTGCAGACAGGGCCCGTGCGCTAAGCATAAACAATACCTTTAACAGATAACCCTAACCCTGAACATAACACCCAATCCTGTTCCTATTTCTCCCCTTAACACGTAAACCTCACCGTGCACCTAACTTTAACCTCTTATCCTAACGTTAATGCATAACCCATTTCCTGAGAACAACCCCTATCCCATAATTCTAACCCTATCTCCTAGTCATCACTGTGACACCTAATCACTAACCCTAATTCTAAACCGCTAACCCTAACCGTAACCCTACCTACAACCCTGACACTGACAGTAACCCTTACTTCTAACCCCAACGCTATGCCTAACAAAAACCCTAACCCTTGACCCTAACCCTTCACCCTAACCCCTAAGCCTTACCCTAACCCTTAACCCTAATCGTAATCCTAACTATTAAACCTAACCCTAGCTCTTAAAGCTAACCCTAAACCTTACCCTCACGACTAGACCTAACCCTGACACTAACCTAACACCTAACCCTAACCAGAACCCCTAAAGCTAACCCTGAACCCTATCCCTAACCCTAGCAGTAAACTTTAACCCTAAACCTAAGCACAACCCGTAACCCTAATCCGATCCTTTTACCCTAAAACTAACCCCTAAACCTAACCCCTATACCTTACCCTAACTCTAACCCGAATCCTAATTCTAAACATACCCCTTCATAAAACACTAACTCCTAACCGCTAACCCTAACACTAACCAAAAACCCTAATCACTAATCCCTAACCCTAACGCTTAACCTTTACCCTAACCGTTAACCCTCACCCTAAATCTTAACACTGACCCTAACCTTAACCTTTAACTCTAAGCCTAACCCTTAACCCTACAGTAAGGAAGACCCTTAATGCTAATGGGATCCCTTATCCCTAACCCTAACACTACAGCTAAAAATAACCCTAACCTTTCATCCTTAAGCCTAACCCCTAACACTTACTTTAACCCCAAACCCTAACCCTAATCCTAAGCATTAAACCTAACCCTATCTCTTAACCCTAACGCTAGCCCTTACCCTAACGCCTAGATCTAACCCTAAATCGAACCTACCGCCTAATCCTAACCTTAAGCCCTAATGCTAACTCTAACCCAGAACCCTAAACCTACCCGTAACCCTTAACACTAACCCTATCCGTGAACCTTAACCCTGACCCTAACCATTACCCGCACTCAAGCATTTAACCCTGACCCTAACCCTAATCCTTAATGCTAACCCTAACACTAAACCCTAACCCTAAGCCCAACACTTATCCCTAATCCTATCCCTTAACCCTAAGCCTAACCCTAACCTCTAACACAAACCATAGCACATAACTCTAACCCTAAAACTAACCCTAACCCTAACTCTAAACCCTAACTCTTAACCTTAACCCTAAGCGTTAACTCTCACGCTAACCTTTAATCCTAACCCTAATCCTAATCTTCAACGCTAAACCTAACACTTAACCCTAACCCTGTACCAAACCCTAACCCCTATTCTTAACCCTAACCGTAAACCTAAACCCTAAACCAAAGTGTAACCGTTAAACCTAAGAGTAACCTTTAACCCTAACCCTAATCCCTAAGCCTAAGCCCTCACCCTAACACTAAACTTCATCCTTAACCCTAACCATAATCCAACCCTAAATCTAATTCTCAGACTTCTTGCTTTCTTAGAGTTTAGAAAGCCTGCAATCCTCCCATGCCATGCGTGAAAGGAATCTCTACCACTGTGTCCTGCAGGAAACCCACGGGCCCATACCCAGAGTACGATAGAGTGGGTTCCCGGGTACAATCCCAGCCCCCTAAACTCCCCCCGCCCGACTAATGCAGTGAGGGCCCATGCGCTAAGCATAAGCAATACCTTTAACAGATAAACCTAACCCTGAACATAACACCCAACCCTGTTCCTATTTCTCCCCTTAACACGTAAACCTCACCGTGCGCCTAACTTTAACCTCTTATCCTAACGTTAATGCATAACCCATTTCCTGAGAACAACCCCTATCCCATAATTCTAACCCTATCTCCTAGTCATCACTGTGACACCTAATCCCTAACCCTAATTCTAAACCGCTAACCCTAACCGTAACCCTACCTACAACCCTAACACTGACAGTAACCCTTACTTCTAACCCCAACGCTATGCCTAACAAAAACCCTAACCCTTGACCCTAACCCTTCACCCTAACCCCTAAGCCTTACCCTAACCCTTAACCCTAATCCTAATCCTAACCATTAAACCTAACCCTAGCTCTTAAAGCTAACCCTAAACCTTACCCTCACGACTAGTCCTAACCCTGACACTAACCTAACACCTAACCGTAACGAGAACCCCTAAAGCTAACCCTGAACCCTATCCGTAACCCTAGCAGTAAACCTTAACCCTAAACCTAAGCCCAACCCGTAACCCTAATCCTATCCTTTTACCCTAAAACTAACCCCAATCCTAACCCCTATACCTCACCCTAACTCTAACCTCAATCCTAATTCTAACCATACCCCTTCATAAAACACTAACTCCTAACCGTTAACCCTAACACTAACCAAAAACCCTAATCACTAATCCCTAACCCTAACGCTTAACCTTTACCCTAACCGTTAACCCTCACCCTAAATCTTAACACTGACCCTAACCTTAACCTTTAACTCTAAGCCTAACCCTTAACCCTACAGTAAGGAAGACCCTTAATGCTAATGGGATCTCTTATCCCTAACCCTAACACTACAGCTAAAAATAACCCTAACCTTTGATCCTTAAAACTAACCCCTAACACTTACTCTAACCCCAAACCCTAACCCTAATCCTAAGCATTAAACTAACCCTATCTCTTAACCCTAACGCTAGCCCTTACCCTAACACCTAGATCTAACACTAAATCTAACCTACCGCCTAATCCTAACCTTAAGCCCTAATGCTAACTCTAACCCTGAACCCTAAACCTACCCGTAACCCTTAACACTAACCCTGTCCGTGAACCTTAACCCTGACCCTAACCATTACCCGCACCGAAGCATTTAACCCTGACCCTAACCCTAATCCTTAATGATAACCCTAACACTAAACCCTAACCCTAAGCCCAACACTTAACCCTAATCCTATCCCTTAACCCTAACCCTAACCCTAACCCTAATGCTAACCCCTAAACGTAACCCTCACCGTGACCAGTAAACCTAACCCTAACCTCTAACACAAACCATAGCACATAACTCTAACCCTAAAACTAACCCTAACCCTAAGCCTAACCCTAAACCCTAACTGTTAACCTTAATCCTAAGCGTTAACTCTCACGCTAACCTTTAATCCTAACCCTAATCCTAATCTTCAACCCTAAACCTAACACTTAACCCTAACCCTGTACCAAACCCTAACCCCTCATCTTAACCCTAACCGTAAACCTCAACCCTAAACCAAAGTGTAACAGTTAAACCTAAGAGTAACCTTTAACCCTAACCCTAAGCCCTCACCCTAAGCCCTCACCCTAACACTAAACTTCATCCTTAACCCTAACCAGAATCCTAACCCTAAATCTAATTCTCAGACTTCTTGCTTTCTTAGAGTTTAGAAAGCCTGCAATCCTCCCATGCCATGCGTGAAAGGAGGCTCTACCACTGTGTCCTGCATGAAACCCACGGGCCCATACCCAGAGTATGATAGAGTGGGTTCCCGGGTACAATCCCAGCCCCCTAAACTCCCCCCGCCCGCCTACTGCAGACAGGGCCCGTGCGCTAAGCATAAACAATACCTTTAAGAGATAACCCTAACCCAGAACATAACACCCAACCCTGTTCCTATTTCTCCCCTTAACACGTAAACCTCACCGTGCACCTAACTTTAACCTCTTATCCTAACGTTAATGCATAACCCATTTCCTGAGAACAACCCCTATCCCATAATTCTAACCCTATCTCCTAGTCATCACTGTGACACCTAATCCCTAACCCTAATTCTAAACCGCTAACCCTAACCGTAACCCTACCTACAACCCTAACACTGACAGTAACCCTTACTTCTAACCCCAACGCTATGCCTAACAAAAACCCTAACCCTTGACCCTAACCCTTCACCCTAACCCCTAAGCCTTATCGTAACCCTTAACCCTAATCCTAATCCTAACCATTAAACCTAACCCTAGCTCTTAAAGCTAACCCTAAACCTTACCCTCACAACTAGACCTAACCCTGACACTAACCTAACACCTAACCCTAACCAGAACCCCTAAAGCTAACCCTGAGCCCTATCCCTAACCCTAGCAGTAAACTTTAACCCTAAACCTAAGCCCAACCCGTAACCCTAATCCTATCCTTTTACCCTAAAACTAACCCCTAAACCTAACGCCTATACCTCACCCTAACTCTAAAACCAATCCTAATTCTAACCATACCCCTTCCTAAAACACTAACTCCTAACCGCTAACACTAACACTAACCAAAAACCCTAATCACTAATCCCTAACCCTAACGCTTAACCTTTACCCTAACCGTTAACCCTCACCCTGAATCTTAACACTGACCCTAACCTTAACCTTTAACTCTAAGCCTAACCCTTAACCCTACAGTAAGGAAGACCCTTAATGCTAATGGGATCCCTTATCCCTAACCCTAACACTACAGCTATAAATAACCCTAACCTTGGATCCTTAAACCTAACCCCTAACACTTACTTTAACCCTAAACCCTAACCCTAATCCTAAGCATTAAACCTAACCCGATCTCTTAACCCTAACGCTAGCCCTTACCCTAACGCCTAGATCTAACGCTAAATCGAACCTTCCGCCTAACCCTACCCTTAAGCCCTAATGCTAACACTAATCCTGAACCCTAAACCTACCCGTAACCCTTAACACTAACCCTATCCATGAACATTAACCC
>NW_027182847.1:1110000-1120000 GCF_041146395.1 Eulemur rufifrons
CCCAGCCCCCTAAACTCCCCCCGCCCGCCTACTGCAGACAGGGCCCGTGCGCTAAGCATAAACAATACCTTCAACAGATAACCCTAACCATGAACATAACACCCAACCCTGTTCCTATTTCTCCCCTTAAGACGTAAACCTCACCGTGCGCCTAACTTTAACCTCTTATCCTAACCTTAATGCATAACCCATTTCCTGAGAACAACCCCTATCCCATAATTCTAACCCTATCTCCTAGTCATCACTGTGACACCTAATCCCTAACCCTAATTCTAAACCGCTAACCCTAATCGTAACCCTACCTACAACCCTAACACTGACAGTAACCCTTACTTCTAACCCCAACGCTATGCCTAACAAAAACCCTAACCCTTGACCCTAACCCTTCACCCTAACCCCTAAGCCTTACCCTAACCCTTAACCCTAATCCTAATCCTAACCATTAAACCTAACCCTAGCTCTTAAAGCTAACCCTAAACCTTACCCTCACGACTAGACCTAACCCTGACACTAACCTAACACCTAATCCTAACCATAACCCCTAAAGCTAACCCTGAACCCTACCCCTAACCCTAGCAGTAATCTTTAACCCTAAACCTAAGCCCAACCCGTAACCCTAATCCTATCCTTTTACCCTAAAACTAACCCCTATACCTCACCCTAACTCTAACCCCAATCCTAACTCTAACCATACCCCTTCATAAAACACTAACTCCTAACCGCTAACCCTAACACTAACCAAAAACCCTAATCACTAATCCCTAACCCTAACGCTTAACCTTTACCCTAACCGTTAACCCTCACCCTAAACCTTAACATTGACCCGAACCTTAACCTTTAACTCTTAGCCTAACCCTTAACCCTACAGTAAGGAAGACCCTTAATGCTAATGGGTTCCCTTATCCCTAACCCTAACACTACAGCTAAAAATAACCCTAACCTTGGATCCTTATACCTAACCCCTAACACTTACTTTAACCCCAAACCCTAACCCTAATCCTAAGCATTAAATCTAAACCTATCTCTTAACCCTAACGCTAGCCCTTACCCTAACGCCTAGATCTAACCCTAAATCTAACCTACCGCCTAATCCTAACCTTCAGCACTAATGCTAACACTAACCCTGACCCTAAACCTACCCGTAACCCTTAACACTAACCCTATCCGTGAACCTTAACCCTGACCCTAACCATTACCCGCACCCAAGCATTTAACCCTGACACTAACCCTAATCCTTAATGCTAACCCTAACACTAAACCATAACCCTAAGCCCAACACTTATCCCTAATCCTATCCCTTAACCCTAACCGTAACCCTAATGCTACCCTCTAAACGTAACCCTAACCGTGACCAGTAAACCTAACCCTAAACTCTAACACAAACCATAGCACATAACTCTAACCCTAAAACTAACCCTAACCCTAACCCTAAACCCGAACTCTTAACCATAACACTAAGCGTTAACTCTCACGGTAACCTTTAATCCTAACCCTAATCCTAATCTTCAACCCTAAACCTAACACTTAACTCTAACCCTGTACCAAACCGTAACCCCTCATTTTAACCCTAACCATAAACCTCAACCCTAAACCAAAGTGTAACCGTTAAACCTAAGAGTAACCTTTAACCCTAACCCTAATCCCTAATCCTAAGCCCTCACCCTAACACTAAACTTCATCCTTAACCCTAACTAGAATCCTAACCCTAAATCTAATTCTCAGACTTCTTGCTTTCTTAGAGTTTAGAAAGCCTGCAATCCTCCCATGCCATGCGTGAAAGGAGGCTCTACCACTGTGTCCTGCATGAAACCCACGGGCCCATACCCAGAGTATGATAGAGTGGGTTCCCGGGTACAATCCCAGCCCCCTAAACTCCCCCCGCCCGCCTACTGCAGACAGGGCCCGTGCGCTAAGCATAAACAATACCTTTAACAGATAACCCTAACCCTGAACATAACACCCAACCCTGTTCCTATTTCTCCCCTTAACACGTAAACCTCACCGTGCGCCTAACTTTAACCTCTTATCCTAACGTTAATGCATAACCCATTTCCTGAGAACAACCCCTATTTCATAATTCTAACCCTATCTCCTAGTCATCACTGTGACACCTAATCCCTAACCCTAATTCTAAACCGCTAACCCTAACTGTAACCCTACCTACAACCCTAACACTGACAGTGACCCTTACTTCTAACCCCAACGCTATCCCTAACAAAAACCCTAACACTTGACCCTAACCCTACACCCTAACCCCTAAGCCTTACCCTAACCCTTAACCCTAATCCTAATCCTAACCATTAAACCTAACCCAAGCTCTTAAAGCTAACCCTAAACCTTACCCTCACGACTAGACCTAACCCTGACACTAACCTAACACCTAACACTAACCAGAACCCCTAAAGCTAACCCTGAACCCTATCCCTAACCCTAGCAGTAAACTTTAACCCTAAACCTAAGCCCAACCCGTAACCCTAATCCTATCCTTTTACCCTAAAACTAACCCCTAAACCTAACCCCTATACCTCACCCTAACTCTAACCCCAATCCTAATTCTAACCATACCCCTTCATAAAACACTAACTCCTTACCGCTAACCCTAACACTAACCAAAAACCCTAATCACTAATCCCTAACCCTAACGCTTAACCTTTACCCTAACCGTTAACCCTCACCCTAAATCTTAACACTCACCCTAACCTTAACCTTTAACTCTAAGCCTAACCCTTAACCCTACAGTAAGGAAGACCCTTAATGCTAATGGGATCCCTTATCCCTAACCCTAACACTACAGCTAAAAATAACCCTAACCTTGGATCCTTAAACCTAACCTCTAACACTTACTTTAACCCCAAACCCTAACCCTAATCCTAAGCATTAAACCTAACCCTATCTCTTAACCCTAACGCTAGCCCTTACCCTAACGCGTAGATCTATCCCTAAATCTAAGCTACCGCCTAATCCTAACCTTAAGCCCTAATGCTAACTCTAACCCTGAACCCTAAACCTACCCGTAACCCTTAACACTAACCCTATCCGTCAACCTTAACCCTGACCCTAACCATTACCTGCACCCAAGCATTTAACCCTGACCCTACCCCTAATACTTAATGATAACGCTAACACTAAACCCTAACCCTAAGCCCAACACTTATCCCTAATCCTATCCCTTAACCCTAACCCTAATGCTAACCCCTGAACGTAACCCTAACCGTGACCAGTAAACCTAACCCTAACCTCTAACACAAACCATAGCACTAAACTAACTAAAACTAACCCTATCCCTAACCCTAACACTAAACCCTAACTCTTAACCTTAACCCTAAGCGTTAACTCTCATGCTAACCTTTAATCCTAACTCTAATCCTAATCTTCAACACTAAACCTAACACTTAACCCTAACCCTGTACCAAAACCTAACCCCTGATCTTAACCCTAACCCTAAACCTCAACCCTAAACCAAAGTGTAACAGTTAAAACTAAGAGTAACCTTTAACCCTAACCCTATTCCCTAACCCTAAGCCCTCACCCTAACACTAAACTTCATCCTTAACCCTAACCATAATCCAACCCTAAATCTCATTCTCACACTTCTTACTTTCTTAGAGTTTAAAAAGCCTGCCATCCTCCCATGCTTGGTTGAAAGGAGGCTCTACCACTGTGTCCTGCATGAAACCCACGGTCCCATACCCAGAGTATGATAGAGTGGGTTCCCGGGTACAATCCCAGCCCCCTAAACTCCCCCCGCCCGCCTACTGCAGACAGGGCCCGTGCGCTAAGCATAAACAATACCTTTAACAGATAACCCTAACCCTGAACATAACACGCAACCCTGTTCCTATTTCTCCCCTTAACACGTAAACCTCACCGTGCGCCTAACTTTAACCTCTTATCCTAACGTTAATGCATAACCCATTTCCTGAGAACAACCCCTATCCCATAATTCTAACCTTATCTCCTAGTCATCACTGTGACACCTAATCCCTGACCCTAATTCTAAACCGCTAACCCTAACCGTAACCCTACCTACAACCCTAACACTGACAGTAACACTTACTTCTAACCCCAACTCTATGCCTAACAAAAACCCTAACCCTTGACCCTAACCCTTCACCCTAACCCTTAAGCTTTACCCTAACCCTTAACCCTAATCCTAATCCTAACCATTAAACCTAACCCTAGCTCTTAAAGCTAACCCTAAACCTTACCCTCACGACTAGACCTAACCCTGACACTAACCTAACACCTAACCCTAACCAGAACCCCTAAAGCTAACCCTGAACCCTATCCCTAACCCCAGCAGTAAACTTTAACCCTAAACCTAAGCCCAACCCGTAACCCTAATCCTATCCTTTTACCCTAAAACTAACCCCTAAACCTAACCCCTATACCTCACCCTAACTCTAACCCCAATCCTAATTCTAACCATACCCCTTCATAAAACACTAACTCCTAACCGCTAACCCTAACACTAACCAAAAACCCTAATCACTAATCCCTAACCCTAACGCTTAACCTTTACCCTAACCATTAACCCTCACCCTAAATCTTAACACTGACACTAACCTTAACCTTTAACTCTAAGCCTCACCCTTAACCGTACAATAAGGAACACCCTTAATGCTAATGGGATCCCTTATCCCTAACCCTAACACTACAGCTAAAAATAACCCTAACCTTGGATCCTTAAACCTAACCCCTAACACTTACTTTAACCCCAAACCCTAACCCTAATCCTAAGCATTAAACCTAAACCTATCTCTTAACCCTAACGCTAGCCCTTACCCTAACGCCTAGATCTAACCCTAATTCTAACCTACCGCCTAATCCTAACCTTAAGCACTAATGCTAACACTAACCCTGAACCCTAAACCTAGGCGTAACCCTTAACACTAACCCTATCCGTGAACCTTAACCCTGACCCTAACCATTACCCGCACCCAAGCATTTAACCATGACCATAACCCTAATCCTTAATGCTAACCCTAACACTAAACCCTAACCCTAAGCCCAAAACTTATCCCTAATCGTATCCCTTAACCCTAACCCTAACCCTAATGCTACCCCCTAAACTTAACCCTAACCGTGACCAGTAAACCTAACCCTAACCTCTAACACAAACCATAGCACATAACTCTAACCCTAAAACTAACCCTAACCCTAACCCTAAACCCGAACTCTTAACCTTAACCCTAAGCGTTAACTCTCACGCTAACCTTTAATCCTAACCCTAATCCTAATCTTCAACCCTAAACCTAACACTTAACCCTAACACTGTACCAAACCCTAAACCCTCATCTTAACCCTAACAGTAAACCTCAACCCGAAACCAAAGTGTAACCGTTAAACCTAAGAGTAACCTTTAACCCTAACCCTAATCCCTAACACTAAGCCCTCATGCTAACACTAAACTTCATCCTTAACCCTAACCAGAATCCCAACCCTAAATCTAATTCTCAGACTTCTTGCTTTCTTAGAGTTTAGAAAGCCTGCCATCCTCCCATGCCATGCGTGAAAGGAGGCTCTACGACTGTGTCCTGCATGAAACCCACGGGCCCATACCCAGAGTATGATAGAGTGGGTTCCCGGGTACAATCCCAGCCCCCTAAACTCCCCCCGCCCGCCTAATGCAGACAGGGCCCGTGTGCTAAGCATAAACAATACCTTTAACAGATAACCCTTACCCTGAACATAACACCGAGCCCTGTTCCTATTTCTCCCCTTAACACGTAAACCTCACCGTGCGCCTAACTTTAACCTCTTATCCTCACGTTAATGCATAACCTATTTCCTGAGAACAACCCCATCCCTTAATTCTAACCCTATCTCCTAGTCATCACTGTGACACCTAATCCCTAACCCGAATTCTAAACCGCTAACCCTAACCGTAACCCTACCTACAACCCTAACACTGACAGTAACCCTTACTTCTCACCTAAACGCTATGCCTAACAAAAACCCTAACCCTTGACCCTAACCCTTCACACTAACCCCTAAGCCTTACCCTAACCCTTAACCCTAATCCTAATCCTAACCATTAAACCTAACCCTAGCTCTTAAAGCTAACCCTAAACCTTACCCTCACGACTAGACCTAACCCTGACACTAACCTAACACCTAACCCTAACCAGAACCCCTAAAGCTAACCCTGAACCCTATCTCTAACCCTAGCAGTAAACTTTAACCCTAAACCTAAGCCCAACCCGTAACCCTAATCCTATCCTTTTACCCTAAAACTAACCCCTAAACCTAAGCCCTATACCTCACTCTAACTCTAACCCCAATCCTAATTCTAACCATACCCCTTCTTAAAACACTAACTCCTAACCGCTAACCCTAACACTAACCAAAAACCCTAATCACTAATCCCTAACCCTAACGCTTAACCTTTACCCTAACCGTTAACCCTCACCCTAAATCTTAACACTGACCCTAACCTTAACCTTTAACTCTAAGCCTAACCCTTAACCCTAGAGTAAGGAAGACCCTTAATGCTAATGGGATCCCTTATCCCTAACCCTAACACTACAGCTAAAAATAACCCTAACCTTTGATCCTTAAACCTAACCCCTAACACTTACTTTAACCCCAAACCCTAACCCTAAACCTAAGCATTAAACCGAACCCTATCTCTTAACCCTAACGCTAGCCCTTACCCTAACGCCTAGATCTAACCCTAAATCTAACCTACCGCCTAATCCTAACCTTAAGCCCTAATGCTAACTCTAACCCTGAACCCTAAACCTACCCATTACCATTAACACTAACCCTATCCATGAACCTTAACCCTGACCCTAAAAATTACCCGCACCCAAGCATTTAACCCTGACCCTAAACCTAATCCTTAATGATAACGCTAACACTAAACCCTAACCCTAAGCCCAACACTTAACCCTAATCCTATCCCTTAACCCTAACCCTAATGCTAACCCCTTAACGTAACTTTCACAGTGACCAGTAAACCTAAGCCTAACCTCTAACACAAACCATAGCACATAACTCTAACCCTAAAACGAACCCTAACCCTAACCCTAAACCCCAACACTTAACCTTAACCCTAAGCGTTAACTCTCACGCTAACCTTTAATCCTAACCCTAATCCTAATCTTCAACCCTAAACCTAACACTTAACCCTAACCCTGTACCAAACCCTAAACCCTCATCTTAACCCTAACCGTAAACCTCAACCCTAAACCAAAGTGTAACCGTTAAACCTAAGAGTAACCTTTAACCCTAACCCTAATCCCTAACCCTAAGCCCTCACCCTAACACTAAACTTCATCCTTAACCCTAACCAGAATCCTAACCCTAAATCTAATTCTCAGACTTCTTGCTTTCTTAGAGTTTAGAAAGCCTGCCATCCTCCCATGCCATGCGTGAAAGGAGGCTCTACCACTGTGTCCTGCATGAAACCCACGGGCCCATACCCAGAGTATGATAGAGTGGGTTCCCGGGTACAATCCCAGCCCCCTAAACTCCCCCCGCCCGCCTACTGCAGACAGGGCCGGTGCGCTAAGCATAAACAATACCTTTAACAGATAACCCTAACCCTGAACATAACACCCAACCCTGTTCCTATTTCTCCCCTTAACACGTAAACCTCACCGTGCGCCTAACTTTAACCTCTTATCCTAACGTTAATGCATAACCCATTTCCTGAGAACAACCCCTATCCCATAATTCTAACCCTATCTCCTAGTCATCACTGTGACACCTAATCCCTAACCCTAATTCTAAACCGCTAACCCTAACCGTAACCCTACCTACAACCCTAACACTGACAGTAACCCTTACTTCTAACCCCAACGCTATGCCTAACAAAAACCGTAACCCTTCAACCTAACCCCTAAGCCTTACCCTAACCCTTAACCCTAATCCTAATCCTAACCATTAAACCTAACCCTAGCTCTTAAAGCTAACCCTAAACCTTACCCTCACGACTAGACCTAACCCTGACACTAACCTAACACCTAACCCTAACCAGAACCCCTAAAGCTAACCCTGAACCCTATCCCTAACCCTAGCAGTAAACTTTAACCCTAAACCTAAGCCCAACCCGTAACCCTAATCCTATCCTTTTACCCTAAAACTAACCCCTAAACCTAACCCCTATACCTCACCCTAACTCTAACCCCAATCCTAATTCTAACCATACCCCTTCATAAAACACTAACTCCTAACCGCTAACCCTAACACTAACCAAAAACCCTAATCACTAATCCCTAACCCTAACGCTTAACCTTTACCCTAACCGTTAACCCTCACCCTAAATCTTAACACTGACCCTAACCTTAACCTTTAACTCTAAGCCTAACCCTTAACCCTACAGTAAGGAAGACCCTTAATGCTAATGGGATCCCTTATCCCTAACCCTAACACTACAGCTAAAAATAACCCTAACCTTGGATCCTTAAACCTAACCCCTAACACTTACTTTAACCCCAAACCCTAACCCTAATCCTAAGCATTAAACCTAACCCTATCTCTTAACCCTAACGCTAGCCCTTACCCTAACGCCTAGATCTAACCCTAAATCGAACCTTCCGCCTAATCCTAACCTTAAGCCCTAACGCTAACTCTAACCCTGAACCCTAAACCTACCCGTAACCCTTAACACTAACCCTATCCGTGAACCTTAACCCTGACCCTAACCATCACCCGCACCCAAGTATTTAACCCTGATTCTAACCGTAATCCTTAATGATAACCCTAACACTAAACCCTAACCCTAAGCCTAACACTTAACCCTAATCCTATCCCTTAACCCTAACCCTAACCCTAATGCTACCCCCTAAACGTAATCCTAACCGTGACCAGTAAACCTAACCCTAACCTCTAACACAAACCATAGCACATAACTCTAACCCTAAAACTAACCCTAACCCTAAACCCTAACTCTTAACCTTAACCCTAAGCATTAACTCTCACGCTAACCTTTAATCCTAACCCTAATCCTAATCTTCAACCCTAAACCTAACACTTAACCCTAACCCTGTACCAAACCCTAACCCCTCATCTTAACCCTAACCGTAAACCTCAACCCTAAACCAAAGTGTAACCGTTAAACCTAAGAGTAAGCTTTAACCCTAACCCTAATCCCTAACCCTAAGCCCTCACCCTAACACTAAACTTCATCCTTAACCCAACCCGAATCCTAACCCTAAATCTAATTCTCAGACTTCTTGCTTTCTTAGAGTTTAGAAAGCCTGCAATCCTCCCATGCCATGCGTGAAAGGAGGCTCTACCACTGTGTCCTGCATGAAACCCACGGGCCCATACCCAGAGTATGATAGAGTGGGTTCCCGGGTACAATCCCAGCCCCCTAAACTCCCCCCGCCCGCCTACTGCAGACAGGGCCCGTGCGCTAAGCATAAACAATACCTTTAACAGATAACCCTAACCCTGAACATAACACCCAACCCTGTTCCTATTTCTCCCCTTAACACGTAAACCTCACCGTGCGCCTAACTTTAACCTCTTATCCTAACGTTAATGCATAACCCATTTCCTGAGAACAACCCCTATCCCATAATTCTAACCCTATCTCCTAGTCATCACTGTGACACCTAATCCCTAACCCTAATTCTAAACCGCTAACCCTAACCGTAACCCTACCTACAACCCTAACACTGACAGTAACCCTTACTTCTAACCCCAACGCTATGCCTAACAAAAACCCTAACCCTTGACCCTAACCCTTCACCCTAACCCCTAAGCCTTACCCTAACCCTTAACCCTAATCCTAATCCTAACCATTAAACCTAACCCTAGCTCTTAAAGCTAACCCTAAACCTTACCCTCACGACTAGACCTAACCCTGACACTAACCTAACACCTAACCCTAACCAGAACCCCTAAAGCTAACCCTGAACCCTATCCCTAACCCTAGCAGTAAACTTTAACCCTACCGTAAGCCCAACCCGTAACCCTAATCCTATCCTTTTACCCTAAAACTAACCCCTAAACCTAACCCCTATACCTCACCCTAACTCTAACCCCA
>NW_027182847.1:1155000-1175000 GCF_041146395.1 Eulemur rufifrons
CCTGACCCTAACCATTACCCGCACCCAAGCATTTAACCCTGATTCTAACCCTCCTCCTTAATGATAAACCTAACACTAAACCCTAACCCTAAGCCCAACACTTAACCCTAATCCTATCCCTTAACCCTAACCCTAACCTTAATGCTACCCCCTAAACGTAACCCTAACCGTGCCCAGTAAACCTAACCCTAACCTCTAACACAAACCATAGCACATAACTCTAACCCTAAAACTAACCCTAACCCTAACCCTAACCCTAAACCCTAACTCTTAACCTTAACCCTAAGCGTTAACTCTCACGCTAACCTTTAATCCTAACCCTAATCCTAATCTTCAACCCTAAACCTAACACTTAACCCTAACCCTGTACCAAACCCTAACCCCTCATCTTATCCCAAACCGTAAACCTCAACCCTAAACCAAAGTGTAACCGTTAAAACTAAGAGTAACCTTTAACCCTAACCCTATTCCCTAACCCTAAGCCCTGACACTAACACTAAACTTCATCCTTAACCCTAACCAGAATCCTAACCCTAAATCTAATTCTCAGACTTCTTGCTTTCTTAGAGTTTAGAAAGCCTGCAATCCTCCCATGCCATGCGTGAAAGGAGGCTCTACCACTGTGTCCTGCATGAAACCCACGGGCCCATAACCAGAGGATGATAGAGTGGGTTCCCGGGTACAATCCCAGGCCCCTAAACTCCCCCCGCCCTCCTAATGCAGATAGGGCCCGTGCGCTAAGCATAAACAATACCTTTAACAGATAAACCTAACCCTGAACATAACACCCAACCCTGTTCCTATTTCTCCCCTTAACACGTAAACCTCACCGTGCGCCTAACTTTAACCTCTTATCCTAACGTTAATGCATAACCCATTTCCTGAGAACAACCCGTATCCCATAAGTCTAACCCTATCTCGTAGTCATCACAGTGACACCTAATCCCTAACACTAATTCGGAACCGCTAACCCTAACCGTAACCCTACCTACAACCCTAACACTGACAGTAACCCTTACTTCTAACCCCAACGCTATGCCTAACAAAAACCCTAACCCTTGACCCTAACCCTTCACCCTAACCCCTAAGCCTTACCCTAACCCTTAACTCGAATCCTAATCCTAACCATTAAACCTAACCCTAGCACTTAAAGCTAACCCTAAACCTTACCCTCACGACTAGACCTAACCCTGACACTAACCTAACACCTAAACCTAACCAGAACCCCTAAAGCTAAGCCTGAACCCTATCCCTAACCCTAGCAGTAAACTTTAACCCTAAACCTAAGCCCAACCCGTAACCCTAATCCTATCCTTTTACCTTAAAACTAACCCCTAAACCTAACCCCTATACCTCACCCTAACTCTAAACCCAATCCTAATTCTAACCATACCCCTTCATAAAACACTAACTCCTAACCGCTAACCCTAACACTAACCAAAAACCCTAATCACTAATCCCTAACCCTAGCGCTTAACCTTTACACTAACCGTTAACCCTCACCCTAAATCTTAACACTGACCCTAACCTTACCCTTTAACTCTAAGCCTAACCCTTAACCCTACACTAAGGAAGACCCTTAATGCTAATGGGATCCCTTGTCCCTAACCCTAACACTACAGCTAAAAATAACCCTAACCTTGGATCCTTAAACCTAACCCCTAACACTTACTTTCACCCCAAACCCTAACCCTAATCCTAAGCATTAAACGTAAACCTATCTCTTAACCCTAACGCAAGCCCTTACCCTAACGCCTAGATCTAACCCTAAATCTAAGCTACCGCCTAATCCTAACCTTAAGCCCTAATGCTAACACTAACCCTGAACCCTAAACCTACCAGTAACCCTTAACACTAACCCTATCCGTGAACCTTAACCCTTACCCTAACCATTACCCGCACCCAAGCATTTAACCCTGATTCTAACCCTAATCCTTAATGATAACCCTAACACTAAACCCTAATCCTAAACCCAACACTTAACCCTAATCCTATCCCTTAACCCTAACCCTAACCTTAATGCTACCCCCTAAAGGTAACCCTAACCGTGACCAGTAAACCTAACCCTAACCTCTAACACAAACCATAGCACATAACTCTAACCCTAAAACTAACCCTAACCCTAACCCTAACCCTAAACCCTAACACTTACCCTTAACACTAAGCGTTAACTCTCATGCTAACCTTTAATCCTAACCCTAATCCTAATCTTCAACCCTAAATCTAACACTTAACCCTAACCCTGTACCAAACCCTAACCCCTCATCTTAACCCTAACCGTAAACCTCAACCCTAAACCAAAGTGTAACCGTTAAACCTAAGAGTAAGCTTTAACCCTAACTCTAATCCCTAACCCTAAGCCCTCACCCTAACACTAAACTTTATCCTTAACCCTAACCAGAATCCTAACCCTAAATCTAATTTTCAGACTTCTTGCTTTCTTAGAGTTTAGAAAGCCTGCAATCCTCCCATGCCATGCGTGAAAGGAGGCTCTACCACTGTGTCCTGCATGAAACCCACGGGCCCATACCCAGATTAGGATAGAGTGGGTTCTCGGGTACAATCCCAGCCCCCTAAACTCCCCCCGCCCGCCTAATGCAGACAGGATCCGTGCGCTAAGCATAAACAATACCTTTAACAGATAACCCTAACCCTGAACATAACACCCAACCCTGTTCCTATTTCTCCCCTTAACACGTAAACCTCACCGTGCGCCTAACTTTAACCTCTTATCCTAACGTTAATGCATAACCCATTTCCTGAGAACAACCGCTATCCCATAATTCTAACCCTATCTCCTAGTCATCACTGTGACACCTAATCCCTAACCCTAATTCTAAACCGCTAACCCTAACCGTAACCCTACCTACAACCCTAACACTGACAGTAACTCTTACTTCTAACCCCAACGCTATGGATAACAAAAACCCTAACCCTTGACCCTAACCCTTCACCCTAAGCCCTAAGCCTTACCCTAACCCTTAACCCTAATCCTAATCCTAACCATTAAACCTAACCCTAGCTCTTAAAGCTAACCCTAAACCTTACCCTCACGACTAGACCTAACCCTGACACTAACCTAACACCTAATCCTAACCAGAACCCCTAAAGCTAACCCTGAACCCTATCCCTAACCCTACCAGTAAAATTTAACCCTAAACCTAAGCCCAAACCGTAACCCTAATCCTATCCTTTTACCCTAAAACTAACCCCTAACCCTAACCCTAACCCTAAACCCTAACTCTTAACCTTAACCCTAAGCGTGAACTCTCACGCTAACCTTTAATCCTAACGCTAATCCTAATCTTCAACCCTAAACCTAACACTTAACCCTAACCCTGTACCAAACCCTAACCCCTCATCTGAACCCTAACCGTAAATTTCAACCCTAAACCAAAGTGTAACCGTTAAACCTAAGAGTAACCTTTAACCCTAACCCTAATCCCTAACCCTAAGCCCTCACCCTAACACTAAACTTCATCCTTAACCCTAACCAGAATCCTAACCCTAAATCTAATTCTCAGACTTCTTGCTTTCTTAGAGTTCAGAAAGCCTGCAATCCTCCCATGCCATGCGTGAAAGGAGGCTCTACCACTGTGTCCTGCATGAAACCCACGGGCCCATACCCAGAGTATGATAGAGTGGGTTCCCGGGTACAATCCCAGCCCCCTAAACTCCCCCCGCCCGCCTAATGCAGACAGGGCCCGTGCGCTAAGCATAAACAATACCTTTAACAGATAACCCTAACCCTGAACATAACACCCAACCCTGTTCCTATTTCTCCCCTTAACACGTAAACCTCACCGTGCGCCTAACATTAACCTCTTATCCTAACGTTAATGCATAACCCATTTCGGGAGAACAACCCCTATCCCATAAGTCTAACCCTATCTCGTAGTCATCACAGTGACACCTAATCCCTAACACTAATTCTGAACCGCTAACCCTAACCGTAACCCTACCTACAACCCTAACACTGACAGTAACCCTTACTTCTAACCCCAACGCTATGCCTAACAAAAACCCTAACCCTTGACCCTAACCCTTCACCCTAACCCCTAAGCCTTACCCTAACCCTTAACCCGAATCCTAATCCTAACCATTAAACCTAACCCTAGCTCTTAAAGCTAACCCTAAACCTTACCCTCACGACTAGACCTAACCCTGACACTAACCTAACACCTAAACCTAACCAGAACCCCTAAAGCTAACCCTGAACCCTATCCCTAACCTTAGCAGTAAACTTTAACCCTAAACCTAAGCCCAACCCGTAACCCTAATCCTATCCTTTTACCCTAAAACTAACCCCTAAACCTAACCCCTATACCTCACCCTAACTCTAACCCCAATCCTAATTCTAACCATACCCCTTCATAAAACACTAACTCCTAACCGCTAACCCTAACACTAACCAAAAACCCTAATCACTAATCCCTAACCCTAGCGCTTAACCTTTACACTAACCGTTGACCCTCACCCTAAATCTTAACACTGACCCTAACCTTAACCTTTAACTCTAAGCCTAACCCTTAACCCTACAGTAAGGAAGACCCTTAATGCTAATGGGATCCCTTATCCCTAACCCTAACACTACAGCTAAAAATAACCCTAACCTTGGATCCTTAAACCTAACCCCTAACACTTACTTTCACCCCAAACCCTAACCCTAATCCTAAGCATTAAACGTAAACCTATCTCTTAACCCTAACGCTAGCCCTTACCCTAACGCCTAGATCTAACCCTAAATCGAACCTACCGCCTAATCCTAACCTTAAGCCCTAATGCTAACACTAACCCTGAACCCTAAACCTACCAGTAACCCTTAACACTAACCCTATCCGTGAACCTTAACCCTTACCCTAACCATTGCCCGCACCCAAGCATTTAACCCTGATTCTAACCCTAATCCTTAATGATAACCCTAACACTAAACCCTAATCCTAAACGCAACACTTAACCCTAATCCTATCCTTTAACCCTAACCCTAACCTTAATGCTACCCCCTAAACGTAACCCTAACCGTGACCAGTAAACCTAACCCTAACCTCTAACACAAACCATAGCACATAACTCTAACCCTAAAACTAACCCTAACCCTAACCCTAAACCCTAACTCTTACCCTTAACCCTAAGCGTTAACTCTCATGCTAACCTTTAATCCTAACCCTAATCCTAATCTTCAACCCTAAACCTAACACTTAACCCTAACCCTGTACCAAACCCTAACCCCTCATCTTAACCCTAACCGTAAACCTCAACCCTAAACCAAAGTGTAACCGTTAAACCTAAGAGTAAGCTTTAACACTAACTCTAATCCCTAACCCTAAGCCCTCACCCTAACACTAAACTTCATCCTTAACCCTAACCAGAATCCTAACCCTAAATCTAATTCTCAGACTTCTTGCTTTCTTAGAGTTTAGAAAGCCTGCAATCCTCCCATGCCATGCGTGAAAGGAGGCTCTACCACTGTGTCCTGCATGAAACCCACGGGCCCATACCCAGAGTAGGATAGAGTGGGTTCTCGGGTACAATCCCAGCCCCCTAAACTCCCCCCGCCCGCCTAATGCAGACAGGGCCCGTGCGCTAAGCATAAACAATACCTTTAACAGATAACCCTAACCCTGAACATAACACCCAACCCTGTTCCTATTTCTCCCCTTAACACGTAAACCTCACCGTGCGCCTAACTTTAACCTCTTATCCTAACGTTAATGCATACCCATTTCCTGAGAACAACCGCTATCCCATAATTCTAACCCTATCTCCTAGTCATCACTGTGACACCTAATCCCTAACCCTAATTCTAAACCGCTAACCCTAACCGTAACCCTACCTACAACCCTAACACTGACAGTAACGCTTACTTCTAACCCCAACGCTATGGCTAACAAAAACCCTAACCCTTGACCCTAACCCTTCACCCTAAGCCCTAAGCCTTACCCTATCCCTTAACCCTAATCCTAATCCTAACCATTAAACCTAACCCTAGCTCTTAAAGCTAACCCTAAACCTTACCCTCACGACTAGACCTAACCCTGACACTAACCTAACACCTAACCCTAATCAGAACCCCTAAAGCTAACCCTGAACCCTATCCCTAACCCTAGCAGTAAAATTTAACCCTAAACCTAAGCCCAACCCGTAACCCTAATCCTATCCTTTTACCCTAAAACTAACCCCTAACCCTAACCCTAACCCTAAACCCTAACTCTTAACCTTAACCCTAAGCGTTAACTCTCACGCTAACCTTTAATCCTAACGCTAATCCTAATCTTCAACCCTAAATCTAACACTTAACCCTAACCCTGTACCAAACCCTAACCCCTCATCTTAACCCTAACCGTAAATTTCAACCCTAAACCAAAGTGTAACTGTTAAACCTAAGAGTAACCTTTAACCCTAACCCTAATCCCTAACCCTAAGCCCTCACCCTAACACTAAACTTCATGCTTAACCCTAACCAGAATCCTAACCCTAAATCTAATTCTCAGACTTCTTGCTTTCTTAGAGTTCAGAAAGCCTGCAATCCTCCCATGCCATGCGTGAAAGGAGGCTCTACCACTGTGTCCTGCATGAAACCCACGGGCCCATACCCAGAGTATGATAGAGTGGGTTCCCGGGTACAATCCCAGTCCCCTAAACTCCCCCCGCCCGCCTAATGCAGACAGGGCCCGTGCGCTAAGCATAAACAATACCTTTAACAGATAACCCTAACCCTGAACATAACACCCAACCCTGTTCCTATTTCTCCCCTTAACACGTAAACCTCACCGTGCGCCTAACTTTAACCTCTTATCCTAACGTTAATGCATAACCCATTTCCTGAGAACAACCCCTATCCCATAATTCTAACCCTATCTCCTAGTCATCACTGTGACACCTAATCCCTAACCCTAATTCTAAACCGCTAACCCTAACCGTAACCCTACCTACAACCCTAACACTGACAGTAACCCTTACTTCTAACCCCAACGCTATGCCTAACAAAAACCCTAACCCTTGACCCTAACCCTTCACCCTAACCCCTAAGCCTTACCCTAACCCTTAACCCTAATCCTAATCCTAACCATTAAACCTAACCCTAGCTCTTAAAGCTAACCCTAAACCTTACCCTCACGACTAGACCTAACCCTGACACTAACCTAACACCTAACCCTAAACAGAACCCCTAAAGCTAAGCCTGAACCCTATCCCTAACCCTAGCAGTAAACTTTAACCCTAAACCTAAGCCCAACCCGTAACCCTAATCCTATCCTTTTACCCTAAAACTAACCCCTAAACCTAACCCCTATACCTCACCCTAACTCTAACCCCAATCCTAATTCTAACCATACCCCTTCCTAAAACACTAACTCCTAACCGCTAACCGTAACACTAACCAAAAACCCTAATCACTAATCCCTAACCCTAATGCTTAACCTTTACCCTAACCGTTAACCCTCACCCTAAATCTTAACACTGACCCTAACCTTAACCTTTAACTCTAAGCCTAACCCTTAACCCTACAGTAAGGAAGACCCTTAATGCTAATGGGATCCCTTATCCCTAACCCTAACACTACAGCTAAAAATAACCGTAACCTTGGATCCTTAAACCTAACCCCTAACACTTACTTTAACCCAAAACCCTAGCCATAATCCTAAGCATTAAACCTAACCCTATCTCTTAACCCTAACGCTAGCCCTTACCCTAACGCCTAGATCTAACCCTAAATCGAACCTACCGCCTAATCCTAACCTTAAGCCCTAATGCTAACACTAACCCTGAACCCTAAACCTACCCGTAACCCTTAACACTACCCCTATCCGTGAACCTTAACCCTAACCCTAACCATTACCCGCACCCAAGCATTTAACCCTGACACTAACCCTAATCCTCAATGCTAACCCTAAAACTGAACCCTAACCCTAAACCCAACACTTATCCCTAATCCTATCACTTAACCCTAACCCTAACCCTAATCCTACCCCCTAAACGTAACCCTAACCGTGACCAGTAAACCTAATCCTAACCTCTAACACAAACCATAGCACATAACTCTAACCCTAAAACTAACCCTAACCCTAAACCCTAACTTTAACCTTAACCCTAAGCGTTAACTCTCACGCTAACCTTTAATCCTAACCCTAATCCTAATCTTCAACCCTAAACCTAACACTTAACCCTAACCCTGTACCAAACCCTAACCCCTCATCTTAACCCTAACCGTAAACCTCAACCCTAAACCAAAGTGTAACCGTTAAACCTAAGAGTAACCTTTAACCCTAACCCTAATCCCTAACCCTAAGCCCTCACCCTAACACTAAACTTCATCCTTAACCCTAACCAGAATCCTAACCCTAAATCTAATTCTCAGACTTCTTGCTTTCTTAGAGTTCAGAAAGCCTGCAATCCTCCCATGCCATGCGTCAAAGGAGGCTCTACCACTGTGTCCTGCATGAAACCCACGGGCCCATACCCAGAGTATGATAGAGTGGGTTCCCGGGTACAATCCCAGCCCCCTAAACTCCCCCCGCCCGCCTACTGCAGACAGGGCCCGTGCACTAAGCATAAACAATACCTTTAACAGATAACCCTAACCCTGAACATAACACCCAACCCTGTTCCTATTTCTCCCCTTAACACGTAAACCTCACCGTGCACCTAACTTTAACCTCTTATCCTAACGTTAATGCATAACCCATTTCCTGAGAACAACCCCTATCCCATAATTCTAACCCTATCTCCTAGTCATCACTGTGACACCTAATCCCTAACCCTAATTCTAAACTGCAAACCCTAACCGTAACCCTACCTACAACCCTAACACTGACAGTAACCCTTACTTCTAACCCCAACGCTATGCCTAACAAAAACCCTAACCCTTGACCCTAACCCTTCACCCTAACCACTAAGCCTTACCCTAACCCTTAACCCTAATCCTAATCCTAACCATTAAACCTAACACTAGCACTTAAAGCTAACCCTAAACCTTACCCTCACGACTAGATCTAACCCTGACACTAACCTAACACCTAACCCTAACCAGAACCCCTAAAGCTAAGCCTGAACCCTATCCCTAACCCTAGCAGTAAACTTTAACCCTAAACCTAAGCCCAACCCGTAACCCTAATCCTATCCTTTTACCCTAAAACTAACCCCTAAACCTAACCCCTATACCTCACCCTAACTCTAACCCCAATCCTAATTCTAACCATACCCCTTCATAAAACACTAACTCCTAACCGCTAACCCTAACACTAACCAAAAACCCTAATCACTAATCCCTAAACCTAACGCTTAACCTTTACCCTAACCGTTAACCCTCACCCTAAATCTTAACACTGACCCTAACCTTAACCTTTAACTCTAAGCCTAACCCTTAACCCTACAGTAAGGAAGACCCTTAATGCTAATGGGATCCCTTATCACTAACCCTAACACTACAGCTAAAAATAACCCTAACCTTGGATCCTTAAACCTAACCCCTAACACTTACTTTAACCCCAAACCCTAACCCTAATCCTAAGCATTAAACCTAACCCTATCTCTTAACCCTAACGCTAGACCTTACCCTAACGCCTAGATCTAACCCTAAATCGAACCTAACGCCTAATCCTAACCTTAAGCCCTAATGCTAACACTAACCCTCAACCCTAAACCTACCCGTAACCCTTAACACTAACCCTATCCGTGAACCTAAACCCTGACCCTAACCATTACCTGCACCCAAGCATTTAACCCTGACCCTAACCCTAATCCTTAATGCTAACCTTAACACTAAACCCGAACCCTAAGCCCAACACTTAACCCTAATCCTATCCCTTAACCCTAACGCCAACCCTAACCCTAACCCTAATGCTACCCCCTTAACGTAACCGTAACCGTGACCAGTAAACCTAACCCTAACCTCTAACACAAACCATAGCACATAACTCTAACCCTAAAACTAACCCTAACCCTATCCCTAACCGTAAACCCTAATTGTTAACCTTAACACTAAGCGTTAACTCTCACGCTAACCTTTAATCCTAACCCTAATCCTAATCTTCAACCCTAAACCTAACACTTAACCCTAACCTTGTACCAAACCCTAACCCCTCATCTTAACCCTAACCGTAAACCTCAACCCTAAACCAAAGTGTAACCGTTAAACCTAAGAGTAACCTTTAACCCTAACCCTAATCCCTAACCCTTAGCCCTCACCCTAACACTAAACTTCATCCTTAACCCTAACCAGAATCCAAACCCTAAATCTCATTCTCAGACTTCTTGCTTTCTTAGAGTTTAGAAAGCCTGCAATCCTCCCATGCCATGCGTGAAAGGAGGCTCTACCACTGTGTCCTGCATGAAACCCACGGCCCCATACCCAGAGTATGATAGAGTGGGTTCCCGGGTACAATCCCAGCCCCCTAAACTCCCCCCGCCCGCCTAATGCAGACAGGGCCCATGCGCTAAGCATAAACAATACCTTTAACAGATAACCCTAACCCTCAACATAACACCCAACCCTGTTCCTATTTCTCCCCTTAACACGTAAACCTCACCGTGCGCCTAACTTTAACCTCTTATCCTAACGTTAATGCATAACCCATTTCCTGAGAACAACCCCTATCCCATAATTCTAACCCTATCTCCTAGTCATCACTGTGACACCTAATCCCTAACCCTAATTCTGAACCGCTAACCCTAACGGTAACCCTACCTACAACCCTAACACTAACAGTAACCCTTACTTCTAACCCGAACGCTATGGCTAACAAAAACCCTAACCCTTGACCCTAACCCTTCACCCTAACCCCTAAGCCTTACCCTAACCCTTAACCCGAATCCTAATCCTAAACATTAAACCTAACCCTAGCTCTTAAAGCTAATCCTAAACCTTACCCTCACGACTAGACCTAACCCTGACACTAACCTAACACCTAACCCTAACCAGAACCCCTAAAGCTAACCCTGAGCCCTATCCCTAACCCTAGCAGTAAACTTTAACTCTAAACCTAAGCTCAACCCGTAACCCTAATCCTATCCTTTTACCCTAAAACTAACCCCTAAACCTAACCCCTATACCTCACCCTAACTCTAACCCCAATCCTAATTCTAACCATACCCCTTCATAAAACACTAACTCCTAACCGCTAACCCTAACACTAACCAAAAACCCTAATCACTAATCCCTAACCCTAACGCTTAACCTTTACCCTAACCGTTAACCCTCACCCTAAATCTTAACACTGACCCTAACCTTAACCTTTAACTCTAAGCCTAACCCTTAACCCTACAGTAAGGAAGACCCTTAATGCTAATGGGATCCCTTATCCCTAACCCTAACACTACAGCTAAAAATAACCCTAACCTTGGATCCTTAAACCTAACCCCTAACATTTACTTTCACCACAAACCCTAACCCTAATCCTAAGCATTAAACCTAACCCTATCTCTTAACCCTAACACTAGCCCTTACCCTAACGCCTAGATCTAACCCTAAATCTAACCTACCGCCTAATCCTAACCTTAAGCCCTAATGCTAACACTAACCCTGAACCCTAAACCTACCCGTAACACTTAACACTAACCCTATCCGTGAACCTTAACCCTAACCCTAACCATTACCCGCACCCAAGCATTTAACCCTGACACTAACCCTAATCCTCAATGCTAACCCTAAAACTAAACCCTAACCCTAAGCCCAACACTTATCCCTAATCCTATCCATAAACCCTAACCCTAACCCTAATCCTACCCCCTAAACGTAACCCTAACCGTGACCAGTAAACCTAACCTTAACCTCTAACACAAACCATAGCACATAACTCTAACCCTAAAACTAACCCTAACCCTAAACCCTAACTTTAACCTTAACCCTAAGCGTTAACTCTCACGCTAACCTTTAATCCTAACCCTAATCCTAATCTTCAACCCTAAACCTAACACTTAACCCTAACCCTGTACCAAACCCTAACCCCTCATCTTAACCCTAACCGTAAACCTCAACCCTAAACCAAAGTGTAACCGTTAAACCTAAGAGTAACCTTTAACCCTAACCCTAATCCCTAACCCGAAGCCCTCCCCCTAACACTAAACTTCATCCTTAACCCTAACCAGAATCCTAACCCTAAATCTAATTCTCAGACTTCTTGCTTTCTTAGAGTTCAGGAAGCCTGCAATCCTCCCATGCCATGCGTGAAAGGAGGCTCTACCACTGTGTCCTGCATGAAATCCACGGGCCCATACCCAGAGTATGATAGAGTGGGTTCCCGGGTACAATCCCAGCCCCCTAAACTCCCCCCGCCCGCCTAATGCAGACAGGGCCCGTGCGCTAAGCATAAACAATACCTTTAACAGATAACCCTAACCCTGAACATAACACCCAACCCTGTTCCTATTTCTCCCCTTAACACGTAAACCTCACCGTGCACCTAACTTTAACCTCTTATCCTAACGTTAATGCATAACCCATTTCCTGAGAACAACCCCTATCCCATAATTCTAACCCTATCTCCTAGTCATCACTGTGACACCTAATCCCTAACCCTAATTCTGAACCGCTAACCCTAACCGTAACCCTACCTACAACCCTAACACTGACAGTAACCCTTACTTCTAACCCCAACGCTATGCCTAACAAAAACCCTAACCCTTGACCCTAACCCTTCACCCTAACCCCTAAGCCTTACCCTAACCCTTAACCCTAATCCTAATCCTAACCATTAAACCTAACACTAGCACTTAAAGCTAACCCTAAACCTTACCCTCACGACTAGACCTAACCCTGACACTAACCTAACACCTAACCCTAACCAGAACCCCTAAAGCTAAGCCTGAACCCTATCCCTAACCCTAGCAGTAAACTTTAACCCTAAACCTAAGCCCAACCCGTAACCCTAATCCTATCCTTTTACCCTAAAACTAACCCCTAAACCTAACCCCTATACCTCACCCTAACTCTAACCCCAATCCTAATTCTAACCATACCCCTTCATAAAACACTAACTCCTAACCGCTAACCCTAACACTAACCAAAAACCCTAATCACTAATCCCTAACCCTAACGCTTAACCTTTACCCTAACCGTTAACCCTCACCCTAAATCTTAACACTGACCCTAACCTTAACCTTTAACTCTAAGCCTAACACTTAACCCTACAGTAAGGAAGACCCTTAATGCTAATGGGATCCCTTATCCCTAACCCTAACACTACAGCTAAAAATAACCCTAACCTTGGATCCTTAAACCTAACCCCTAACACTTACTTTAACCCCAAACCCTAACCCTAATCCTAAGCATTAAACCTAACCCTATCTCTTAACCCTAACGCTAGACCTTACCCTAACGCCTAGATCTAACCCTAAATCGAACCTAACGCCTAATCCTAACCTTAAGCCCTAATGCTAACACTAACCCTCAACCCTAAACCTACCCGTAACCCTTAACACTAACCCTATCCGTGAACCTAAACCCTGACCCTAACCATTACCTGCACCCAAGCATTTAACCCTGACCCTAACCCTAATCCTTAATGCTAACCTTAACACTAAACCCTAACCCTAAGCCCAACACTTAACCCTAATCCTATCCCTTAACCCTAACCCCAACCCTAACCCTAACCCTAATGCTACCCCCTTAACGTAACCGTAACCGTGACCAGTAAACCTAACCCTAACCTCTAACACAAACCATAGCACATAACTCTAACCCTAAAACTAACCCTATCCCTATCCCTAACCGTAAACCCTAATTCTTAACATTAACACTAAGCGTTAACTCTCACGCTAACCTTTAATCCTAACCCTAATCCTAATCTTCAACCCTAAACCTAACACTTAACCCTAACCCTGTACCAAACCCTAACCCCTCATCTTAACCCTAACCGTAAACCTCAACCCTAAACCAAAGTGTAACCGTTAAACCTAAGAGTAACCTTTAACCCTAACCCTAATCCCTAACCCGAAGCCCTCACCCTAACACTAAACTTCATCCTTAACCCTAACCAGAATCCTAACCCTAAATCTCATTCGGAGACTTCTTGCTTTCTTAGAGTTTAGAAAGCTTGCAATCCTCTCATGGCATGCGTGAAAGGAGGCTCTACCACTGTGTCCTGCATGAAACCCACGGGCCCATACCCAGAGTATGATAGAGTGGGTTCCCGGGTACAATCCCAGCCCCCTAAACTCCCCCCGCCCGCCTAATGCAGACAGGGCCCGAGCGCTAAGCATAAACAATACCTTTAACAGATAACCCTAACCCTCAACATAACACCCAACCCTGTTCCTATTTCTCCCCTTAACACGTAAACCTCACCGTGCGCCTAACTTTAACCTCTTATCCTAACGTTAATGCATAACCCATTTCCTGAGAACAACCCCTATCCCATAATTCTAACCCTATCTCCTAGTCATCACTGTGACACCTAATCCCTAACCCTAATTCTAAACCGCTAACCCTAACCGTAACCCTACCTACAACCCTAACACTGACAGTAACCCTTACTTCTAACCCCAACGCTATGCCTAACAAAAACCCTAACCCTTGACCCTAACCCTTCACCCTAACCCCTAAGCCTTACCCTAACCCTTAACCCGAATCCTAATCCTAACCAATAAACCTAACCCTAGCTCTTAAAGCTAACCCTAAACCTTACCCTCACGACTAGACCTAACCCTGACACTAACCTAACACCTAACCCTAACCAGAACCCCAAAAGCTAACCCTGAACCCTATCCCTAACCCTAGCAGTAAACTTTAACCCTAAACCTAAGCCCAACCCGTAACCCTAATCCTATCCTTTTACCCTAAAACTAACCCCTAAACCTAACCCCTATACCTCACCCTAACTCTAACCTCAATCCTAATTCTAACCATACCCCTTCATAAAACACTAACTCCTAACCGCTAACCCTAACACTAACCAAAAACCCTAATCACTAATCCCTAACCCTAATGCTTAAACTTTACCCTAACCGTTCACCCTCACCCTAAATCTTAACACTGACCCTAACCTTAACCTTTAACTCTAAGCCTAACCCTTAACCCTACAGGAAGGAGGACCCTTAATGCTAATGGGATCCCTTATCCCTAACCCTAACACTACAACTAAAAATAACCCTAACCTTGGATCCTTAAACCTAACCCCTAACACTTACTTTAACCCCAAACCCTAACCCTAATCCTAAGCAGTAAACCTAAACCTATCTCTTAACCCTAACGCTAGCCCTTACCCTAACGCCTAGATCTAACCCTAAATCTAACCTACCGCCTAATCCTAAACTTAAGCCCTAATGCTAACTCTAACCCTGAACCCTAAACCTACCCGTAACCCTTAACACTAACCCTATCCGTGGACCTTAACCCTGACCCTAACCATTACCCGCACCCAAGCATTTAACCCTGACCCTAACCCTAATCCTTAATGCTAACCCTAACACTAAACCCTAACCCTAAGCCCAACACTTAACCCTAATCCTATCCCTTAACCCTAACCCTAACCCTAATGCTACCCCCTAAACGTAACCCTAACCGTGACCAGTAAACCTAACCCTAACCTCTAACACAAACCATAGCACATAACTCTAACCCTAAAACTAACCCTAACCCTAACCCTAACCCCTAACTCTTAACCTTAACCCTAAGTGTTAACTCTCACGCTAACCTTAATCCTAACCCTAATCCTAATCTTCAACCCTAAACCTAACACTTAACCCTAACCCTGTACCAAACCCTAACCCCTCATCTTAACCCTAACCGTAAACCTCAACCCTAAACCAGAGAGTAACCGTTAAACCTAAGAGTAACCTTTAACCCTAACCCTAATCCCTAACCCTAAGCCCTCACCCTAACACTAAACTTCATCCTTAACCCTAACCAGAATCCTAACCCTAAATCTAATTCTCAGACTTCTTGCTTTCTTAGAGTTTAGAAAGCCTGCAATCCTCCCATGCCATGCGTGAAAGGAGGCTCTACCACTGTGTCCTGCATGAAACCCACGGGCCCACACCCAGAGTATGATAGAGTGGGTTCCCGGGTACAATCCCAGCCCCCTAAACTCCCCCCGCCCGCCTAATGCAGACAGGGCCCGTGCGCTAAGCATAAACAATACCTTTAACAGATAACCTTAATCCCGAACATAACACCCAACCCTGTTCCTATTTCTCCCCTTAACACGTAAACCTCACCGTGCGCCTAACTTTAACCTCTTATCCTAACGTTAATGCATAACCCATTTCCTGAGAACAACCCCTATCCCATAATTCTAACCCTATCTCCTAGTCATCACTGTGACACCTAATCCCTAACCCTAATTCTAAACCGCTAACCCTAACGGTAACCCTACCTACAACCCTAACACTAACAGTAACCCTTACTTCTAACCCGAATGCTATGGTTAACAAAAACCCTAACCCTTGACCCTAACCCTTCACCCTAACCCCTAAGCCTTACCCTAACCCTTAACCCTAATCCTAATCCTAACCATTAAACCTAACCCTTGCTCTGAAAGCTAACCCTAAACCTTACCCTCACGACTAGACCTAACCCTGACACTAACCTAACACCTAACCCTAACCAGAACCCCTAAAGCTAACCCTGAACCCTATCCCTAACCCTAGCAGTAAACTTTAACCCTAAACCTAAGCCCAACCCGTAACCCTAATCCTATCCTTTTACCCTAAAACTAACCCCTAAACCTAACCCCTATACCTCACCCTAACTCTAACCCCAATCCTAATTCTAAGCATACCCCTTCATAAAACACTATCTCCTAACCGCTAACCCTAACACTAACCAAAAACCCTAATCACTAATCCCTAACCCTAACGCTTAACCTTTACCCTAACCGTTAACCCTCACCCTAAATCTTAACACGGATCCTAACCTTAACCTTTAACTCTAAGCCTAACCCTTAACCCTACAGTAAGGAGGACCCTTAATGCTAATGGGATCCCTTATCCCTAACCCTAACACTACAGCTAAAAATAACCCTAACCTTGGATCCTTAAACCTAACCCCTAACACTTACTTTAACCCCAAACCCTAACCCTAATCCTAAGCATTAAACCTAAACCTATCTTTTAACCCTAACGCTAGCCCTTACCCTAACGCCTAATTCTAACCCTAAATCTAACCTACCGCCTAATCCTAACCTTAAGCACTAATGCTAACACTAACCCTCAACCCTAAACCTACCCGTAACCCTTAACACTAACCCTATCCGTGAACCTTAACCCTGACCCTAACCATTACCCGCACCCAAGCATTTAACCCTGGCCCTAACCCTAATCCTTAATGATAAAACTAACACTAAACCCGAACCCTAAGCCCAACACTTAACCCTAATCCTATCCCTTAACCCTAACCCTAACCCTAATGCTACCCCCAAACGTAACCCTAACCGTGACCAGTAATGCTAACCCTAACCTCTAACACAAAGCATAGCACATAACTCTAACCCTAAAACTAACCCTAACCCTAATCCTAACCCTAAACCCTAACTGTTAACCTTAACACTAAGCATTAACTCTAACGCTAACCTTTAATCCTAACCCTAATCCTAATCTTCAACCCTAAACCTAACTTTTAACCCTAACCCTGTACCAAACCCTAACCCCTCATCTTAACCCTAACCGTAAACCTCAACCCTAAACCAAAGTGTAACCGTTAAACCTAAGAGTAACCTTTAACCCTAAACCTAATCCCTAACCCTAAGCCCCCACCCTAACACTAAACTTCATCCTTAACCCTAACCATAATCCTAACCCTAAATCTAATTCTCAGACTTCTTGCTTTCTTAGAGTTTAGAAAGCCTGCAATCCTCTCATGGCATGCGTGAAAGGAGGCTCTACCTCTGTGTCCTGCATGAAACCCACGGGCCCATACCCAGAGTATGATAGAGTGGGTTCCCGGGTACAATCCCAGCCCCCTAAACTCCCCCCGCCCACCTACTGCAGACAGGGCCCGTGCGCTATGCATAAACAATACCTTTAACAGATAACCCTAACCCTGAACATTACACCCAACCCTGTTCCTATTTCTCCCCTTAACACGTAAACCTCACCGTGTGCCTAACTTTAACCTCTTATCCTAACGTTAATGCATAACCCATTTCCTGAGAACAACCCCTATCCCATAATTCTAACCCTATCTCCTAGTCATCACTGTGACACCAAATCCCTAACCCTAATTCTAAACCGCTAACCCTAACCGTAACCCTACCTACAACCCTAACATTGACAGTAACACTTACTTCTAACCCCAACGCTATGCCTAACAAAAACCCTAACCCTTCACCCTAACCCCTAAGCCTTACCCTAACCCTTAACCCGAATCCTCATCCTAACCATTAAACCTAACCCTAGCTCTTAAAGCTAACCCTAAACCTTACCCTCACGACTAGACCTAACCCTGACACTAACCTAACACCTAACCCTAACCAGAACCCCTAAAGCTAACCCTGCAACCTATCCCTAACCCTAGGAGTAAACATTAACCCTAAACCTAAGCGCAACCCGTCACGCTAATCCTATCCTTTTACCCTAAAACTAACCCTTAAACCTAACCCCTATACCTCACCCTAACTCTAACCCCAATCCTAATTCTAACCATTCCCCTTCATAAAACACTAACTCCTAACCGCTAACCCTAACACTAACCAAAAACCCTAATCACTAATCCCTAACCCTAACGCTTAACCTTTACCCTAACCGTTAAACCTCATCCTAAATCTTAACACTGACCCTAACCTTAACCTTTAACTCTAAGCCTAACCCTTAACCCTACAGTAAGGAAAACCCTTAATGCTAATGGGATCCCTTATCCCTAACCCTAACACTACAGCTAAAAATAACCCTAACCTTGGATCCTTAAAAAAAACCCTAACACTTACTTTAACCCCAAACCCTAACCCTAATCCTAAGCATTAAACCTAACCCTATCTCTTAAACCTAACGCTAGCCCTTACCCTAACGCCTAGATCTAACCCTAAATCTAACCTACCACCTAATCCTAACCTTAAGCCCTAATGCTAACTCTAACCCTGAACCCTAAACCTACCCGTAACCCTTAACACTTACCCTATCCGTGAACCTTAACCCTGACCCTAACCATTACCCGAACCCAAGCATTTAACCCTCACCCTACCCCTAGTCCTTAATGATAACACTAACACTAAACCCTAACCCTAAGCCCAACACTTAACCCTAATCCTATCCCTTAACCCTAACCCTAATGCTATCCCCTAAACGTAAGCATAACCGCCACCAGTAAACCTAACCCTAACCTCTAACACAAACCATAGCACATAACTCTAACCCTAAAACTAACCCTAAACCTAACCCTAACCCTAAACCCTAACTCTTAACCTTAACACTAAGCGTTAACTCTCACGCTAACCTTTAGTCCTAACCCTAATCTTAATCTTCAACCCTAAACCTAACACTTAACCTTAACCCTGTACCTAACCCTAACCCCTCATCTTAACCCTAACCGTAAACCTCAACCCTAAACAAAAGTGTAACCGTTAAACTTAAGAGTAACCTTTAACCCTAACCCTAATCCCTAACCCTAAGCCCTCACCCTAACACTAAACTTCATCCTAACCCTAATTATAATCCTAACCCTAAATCTAATTCTCAGGCTTCTTGCTTTCTTATAGTTTAGAAAGCCTGCAATCCTCCCATGCCATGCGTGAAAGGAGGCTCTACCACTGTGTCCTGCATGAAACCCACGGGCCCATACCCAGAGTATGATAGAGTGGGTTCCCGGGTACAATCCCAGCCCCCTAAACTCCCCCCGCCCGCTTAATGCAGACAGGGCCCGTGCGCTAAGCAAAAACAATACCTTTAACAGATAAGCCTAACCCTGAACATAACACCCAACCCTGTTCCTATTTCTCCCCTTAACACGTAAACCTCACCGTGCGCCTAACTTTAACCTCTTAACCTAAAGTTAATGTATAACCCATTTCCTGAGAACAACCCCTATCCCATAATTCTAACCCTATCTCCTAGTCATCACTGTGACACCTAAT
>NW_027182847.1:1247500-1250000 GCF_041146395.1 Eulemur rufifrons
CACTGACAGTAACCCTTACTTCTAACCCCAACGCTATGCCTAACAAAAACCCTAACCCTGCACCCTAACCCCTAAGCCTTACCCTAACCCTTAACCCTAATCCTAATCCTAACCATTAAACCTAACCCTAGCTCTTAAAGATAACCCTGAACCTTGCCCTCACGACTAGACCTAACCCTGACACTAACCTAACACCTAACCCTAAGCAGAACCCCTAAAGCTAACCCTGAACCCTATCCCTAACCCTAGCAGTAAACTTTAACCCTAAACCTAAGCCCAACCCGTAACCCTAATCCTATCCTTTTACCCTAAAACTAACCCCTAAACCTAACCCCTATACCTCACCCTAACTCTAACCCCAATCCTAATTCTAACCATACCCCTTCATAAAACACTAACTCCTAACCGCTAACCCTAACACTAACCAAAAACCCTAATCACTAATCCCTAACCCTAACGCTTAACCTTTACCCTAACCGTTAACCCTCACCCTAAATCTTAACACTGACCCTAACCTTAACCTTTAACTCTAAGCCTAACCCTTAACACTACAGTAAGGAAGACCCTTAATGCTAATGGGATCCCTTTTCCATAACCATAACACTACAGCTAAAAATAACAGTAACATTTGATCCTTAAACCTAACCCCTAACACTTACTTTAACCCCAAACCCTAACCCTAATCCTAAGCATTAAACCTAACCCTATCTCTTAACCCTAACGCTAGCCCTTACCCGAACGCCTAGATCTAACCCTAAATCGAACCTACCGCCTAATCCTAAACTTAAGCCCTAAAGCTAACTCTAACCCTGAACCCTAAACCTACCCGTAACCCTTAACACTAACCCTATCCGTGAACCTTAACCCTGACCCTAACCATTACCCGCACCCAGGCATTTAACCCTGACCCTACCCCTAATCCTTAATGATAACCCTAACACTAAACCCTAACCCTAAGGCCAACACTTAACCGTAATCCTATCCCTTAACCCTAACCCTAACACTAACACTAATGCTAACCCCTAAACGTAACCCTAACCGTCACCAGTAAACCTAACCCTAACCTATAACACAAACAATAGCACATAACTCTAACCCTAAAACTAACCCTAACCCTAAACCTAACCCTAAACCCTAACTCTTAACCTTAACCCTAAGCGTTAACTCTCACGCTATCCTATAATCCTAACCCTAATCCTAATCTTCAACCCTAAACCTTACACTTAACCCTAACCCTGTACCAAACCCTAACCCCTCATCTTAACCCTAACCGTAAACCTCAACCCTAAACCAAAGTGTAACCGTTAAACCTAAGACTAACCTTTAACCCTAACCCTAAGCCCTAACCCTAAGCCCTCACCCTAACACTAAACTTCATCCTTAACCCTAACCATAATCCTAACCCTAAATCTAATTCTCAGACTTCTTGCTTTCTTAGAGTTTAGAAAGCCTGCAATCCTCCCATGCCATGCGTGAAAGGAGGCTCTACCACTGTGTTCTGTATGAAATCCACGGGCCCATACCCAGAGTATGATAGAGTGGGTTCCCGGGTACAATCCCAGCCCCCAAAACTCCCCCCCGCCCGCCTACTGCAGACAGGGCCCGTGCGCTAAGCATAAACAATACCTTTAACAGATAACCCTAACCCTGAACATAACACCCAACCCTGTTCCTATTCCTCCCCTTAACACGTAAACTTCACCGTGCGCCTAACTATAACCTCTTATCCTAACGTTAATGCATAACCCATTTCCTGAGAACAACCCCTATCCCATAATTCTAACCCTATCTCCTAGTCATCACTGTGACACCTAATCCCTAAACCTAATTCCAAACCGCTAACCCTAACCGTAACCCTACCTACAACCCTAATACTGACAGTAACCCTTACTTCTAACCCCAACGCTATGCCTAACAAAAACCCTAACTCTTGACCCTAACCCTTCACACTAACCCCTAAGACTTACCCTAACCCTTAACCCTAATCCTAATCCTAACCATTAAACCGAACCCTAGCTCTTAAAGCTAACCCTAAACCTTACCCTCACGACTAGACCTAACCCTGACACTATCCTAACACTTAACCCTCACCAGAACCCCTAAAGCTAACCCTGAACCCTATCCCTAACCCTAGCAGTAAACTTTAACCCTAAACCTAAGCCCAACCCGTAACCCTAATCCTATCCTTTTACCCTAAAACTAACCCCTAAACCTAACCCCTATACCTCACCCTAACTCTAACCCCAATCCTAATTCTAACCATACCCCTTCATAAAACACTAACCGCTAACCTAACACTAACCGAAAACCCTAATCACTAATCCCTAACCCTAACACTTAACCTTTACTCTAACCGTTAACCCTCACCATAAATCTTAACACTGACCCTAACTTTAACCTTTAACTCTAAGCCTAACCCTTAACCCTACAGTAAGGAAGACCCTTAATGCTAATGGGATCCCTTATCCCTAACCCTAACACTACAGCTAAAAATAACCCT
>NW_027182847.1:1257500-1260000 GCF_041146395.1 Eulemur rufifrons
ACCCTATCCGTGAACCTTAACCCTGACCCTAACCATTACCCGTACCCAAGCTTTTAACCCTGACCCTAACCCTAATCCTTAATGCTAACCCTAACATTAAACCCTAACCCTAAGCCCAACACTTATCCCTAATCCTATCCCTTAACCTTAACCTTAACCCTAATGCTACCCCATAAACGTAACCCTAACCGTGACCAGTAAACCTAACCCTAACCTCTAACACAAACCATAGCACATAACTCTAACCCTAAAACTAACCCTAACCCTAACCCTAACCATAAACCCTAACTCTTAACCTTAACCCTAAGCGTTAACTCTCACGCTAACCTTTAATCCTAACCCTAATCCTAATCTTCAACCCTAAACCTAACACTTAACCCTAACCCTGTATCAAACACTAATCCCTCATCTAAACTCTAACCGTAAACCTCAACCCTAAACCAAAGTGTAACCGTTAAACCTAAGAGTAACCTTTAACCCTAACCCTAATCCCTAACCCTAAGCCCTCACCCTAACACTAAACTTCATCCTTAACCCTAACCATAATCCTAACCCTAAATCTAATTCTCAGACTTCTTGCTTTCTTAGAGTTTAGAAAGCCTGCAATCCTCCCATGCCATGCGTGAAAGGAGGCTCTACCACTGTATCCTGCATGAAACCCACGGGCCCATACCCAGGGTATGATAGAGTGGGTTCCCGGGTACAATCCCAGCCCCCTAAACTCCCCCTGCCCGCCTAATGCAGACAGGGCCCGTGTGCTAAGCATAAACAATACCTTTAACAGATAACCCTAACCCTGAACATAACACCCAACCCTGTTCCTATTTCTCCCCTTAACACGTAAACCTCACCGTGCGCCTAACTTTAACCTCTTATCCTAACGTTAATGCTTAATCCATTTCCTGAGAACAACCCCTATCCCATAATTCTAACCCTATCTCCTAGTCATCACTGTGACACCTAATCCCTAACCCTAATTCTAAACCGCTAACCCTAACCGTAACCTTACCTACAACCCTAACACTGACAGTAACCCTTACTTCTAACCCCAACGCTATGCCTAACAAAAACCCTAACCCTTGACACTATCCCTTCACCCTAACCCCTAAGCCTTAACCTAACCCTTAACCCTAATCCTAATCCTAACCATTAAACCTAACCCTAGCTCTTAAAGCTAACCCTAAACCTTACCCTCACGACTAGACCTAACCCTGACACTAACCTAACACCTAACCCTAACCAGAACCCCTAAAGCTAACCCTGAACCCTATCCCTAACCCTAGCAGTAAACTTTAACCCTAAACCTAAGCCCAACCCGTAACCCTAATCCTATCCTTTTACCCTAAAACTAACCCCTAAACCTAACCCCTATACCTCACCCTAACTCTAACCCCAATCCTAATTCTAACCATACCCCTTCATAAAACACTAACTCCTAACCGCTAACCCTAACACTAACCAAAAACCCTAATCACTAATCCCTAACCCTCACGCTTAACCTTTACCCTAACCATTAACCCTCACCCTAAATCTTAACACTGACCCTAACCTTAACCTTTAACTCCAAGCCTAACCCTTAACCCTACAGTAAGGAAGACCCTTAATGCTAATGGGATCCCTTATCCCTAACCCTAACACTACAGCTAAAAATAACCCTAACATTTGATCCTGAAACCTAACCCCTAACACTTACTTTAACCCCAAACCCTAACCCTAATCCTAAGCATTAAACCTAACCCTATCTCTGAACCCTAACGCTAGCCCTTACCCTAACGCCTAGATCTAACCCTAAATCGAATCTACCGCCTAATCCTAACCTTAAGCCCTAATGCTAACTCAAACCCTGAACCCTAAACCTACCCGTAACCCTTAACACTAACCCTATCCGTGAACCTGAACCCTGACCCTAACCATTACCTGCACCCAAGCATTTAACCCTGACCCTACCCCTAATCCTTAATGATAACACCAACACTAAACCCTAACACTAAGCCCAACACTGAACCCTAATCCTATCCCTTAACCCTAACCCTAACGCAAACCCCTAAACGTAACCCTAACCGTGACCAGTAAACCTAACGTTAACCTCTAACACAAACCATAGCACATAACTCTAACCCTAAAACTAAACCTAACCCCAAACCTAACCCTAAACCCTAACTCTTAACCTTAACACTAAGCGTTAACTCTCACGCTAACCTTTAATCCTAACCCTAATCCTAATCTTCAACCCTAAACCTAACACTTAACCCTAACCCTGTACCAAACCCTAACCCCTCATCTTAACCCTAACCGTAAACCTCAACCCTAAACCAAAGTGTAGCCGTTAAACCTAAGAGTAGCCTTTAACCCTAACCCTAATCCCTAACCGTAAGCCCTCACCCTAACACTAAACTTCATCCTTAACCCTAACCATAATCCTAACCCTAAATGTAATTCTCAGACTTCTTGCTTTCTTAGAGTTTAGAAAGCCTGCCATCCTCCCATGCCATGCGTGAAA
>NW_027182847.1:1267500-1275000 GCF_041146395.1 Eulemur rufifrons
CTAAACCCTAATCCTATCCCTTAACCCTAACCCTAACGCAAACCCCTAAACGTAACCCTAACCGTGACCAGTAAACCTAACCTTAACCTCTAACACAAACCATAGCACATAACTCTAACCCTAAAACTAAACCTAACCCCAAACCTAACCCTAAACCCTAACTCTTAACCTTAACCCTAAGCGTTAACTCTCACGCTAACCTTTAATCCTAACCCTAATCCTAATCTTCAACCCTAAACCTAACACTTAACCCTAACCCTGTACCAAACCCTAACCCCTCATCTTAACCCTAACCATAAACCTCAACCCTAAACCAAAGTGTAGCCGTTAAACCTAAGAGTAGCCTTTAACCCTAACCCTAATCCCTAACCGTAAGCCCTCACCCTAACACTAAACTTCATCCTTAACCCTAACCATAATCCTAACCCTAAATCTAATTCTCAGACTTCTTGCTTTCTTAGAGTTTAGAAAGCCTGCCATCCTCCCATGCCATGCGTGAAAGGAGGCTCTACCACTGAGTCCTGCATGAAACCCACGGGCCCATACCCAGGGTATGATAGAGTGGGTTCCCGGGTACAATCCCAGCCCCCTAAACTCCCCCCGCCCGCCTAATGCAGACAGGGCCCGTGCGCTAAGCATAATCAATACCTTTAACAGATAACCCTAACCCTGAACATAACACCCAACCCTGTTCCTATTTCTCCCCTTAACACGTAAACCTCACCGTGCGCCTAACTTTAACCTCTTATCCTAACGTTAATGCATAACCCATTTCCTGAGAACAACCCCATCCCATAATTCTAACCCTATCTCCTAGTCATCACTGTGACACCTAATCCCTAACCCTAATTCTAAACCGCTAACCCTAACCGTCACCCTACCTACAACCCTGACACTGACAGTAACCCTTACTTCTAACCCCAACGCTATGCCTAACAAAAACCCTAAACCTTCACCCTAACCCCTAAGCCTTACCCTAACCCTTAACCCTAATCCTAAACCTAACCATTAAACCTAACCCTAGCTCTTAAACTAACCCTAAACCTTACCCTCACGACTAGACCTAACGCTGACACTAACCTAACACCTAACACTAACCAGAACCCCTAAAGCTAACCCTGAACCCTATCCCTAACCCTAGCAGTAAACTTTAACCCTAAACCTAAGCCCAACCCGTAACCCTAATCCTATCCTTTTACCCTAAAACTAACCCCTAAACCTAACCCCTATACCTCACCCTAACTCTAACCCCAATCCTAATTCTAACCATACCCCTTCATAAAACACTAACTCCTAACCGCTACCCCTAACACTAACCAAAAATCCTAATCACTAATCCCTAACCCTAACGCTTAACCTTTACCCTAACCGTTAACCCTCACCCTAAATCTTAACACTGACCCTAACCTTAACCTTTAACTCTAAGCCTAACCATTAACACTACAGTAAGGAAGACCCTTAATGCTAATGGGATCCCTTTTCCATAACCATAACACTACAGCTAAAAATAACAGTAACATTTGATCCTTAAACCTAACCCCTAACACTTACTTTAACCCCAAACCCTAACCCTAATCCTAAGCATTAAACCTAACCCTATCTCTTAACCCTAACGCTAGCCCTTACCCTAACGCCTAGATCTAACCCTAAATCTAACTTACCGCCTAATCCTAACCTTAAGCACTAATGCTAACACTAACTCTGAACCCTAAACCCACCCGTAAACCTTAACACTAACCCTATCCGTGAACCTTAACCCTGACCCTAACCATTACCCGCACCCAAGCATTTAACCATGACCCTAACCCTAATCCTTAATGCTAACCCTAACACTAAACCCTAAACCTAAGCCCAACACTTATCCCTAATCCTATCCCTTAACCCTAACCCTAACCCTAATGCTACCCCCTAAACGTAACCCTAACCGTGACCAGTAAACCTAACCCTAACCTCTAACACAAACCATAGCACTAAACTAACTAAAACTAACCCTATCCCTAACCCTAACCCTAAAACGTAACTCTTAACCTTAACCCTAAGCGTTAACTCTCACGCTAACCTTTAATCCTAACCCTAATCCTAATCTTCAACCCTAAACCTAACACTTAACCCTAACCCTGTACCTAACCCTAACCCCTCATCTTAACCCTAACCGTAAACCTCAACCCTAAATTAAAGTGTAACCGTTAAACCTAAGAGTAACCTTTAACCCTAACCCTAATCCCTAACCCTAAGCCCTCACCCTAACACTAAACTTCATCCTTAACTCTAACCATAATCCTAACCCTAAATCTAATTCTCAGACTTCTTGCTTTCTTAGAGTTTAGAAAGCCTGCAATCCTCCCATGCCATGCGTGAAAGGAGGCTCTACCACTGTGTCCTGCATGAAACCCACGGGCCCATACCCAGAGTATGATAGAGTGGGTTCCCGGGTACAATCCCAGCCCCCTAAACTCCCCCCGCCCGCCTAATGCAGACAGGGCCCGTGCGCTAAGCATAAACAATACCTTTAACAGATAACCCTAACCCTGAACATAACACCCAACCCTGTTCCTATTTCTCCCCTTAACACGTAAACCTCACCGTGCGCCTAACTTTAACCTCTTATCCTAACGTTAATGCATAACCCATTTCTTGAGAACAACCACTATCCCATAATTCTAACCCTATCTCCTAGTCATCACTGTGACACCTAATCCCTAACCCTAATTCTAAACCGCTAACCCTAACCGTAACCCTAACTACAACCGTAACACTGACAGTAACCCTTACTTCTAACCCCAACGCTATGCCTAAGAAAAACCCTAACCCTTGACCCTAACTCTTCACCCTCACCCCTAAGCCTTACCCTAACCCTTAACCCTAATCCTAATCCTAACCATTAAACCTAACCCTAGCTCTTAAAGCTAACCCTAAACCTTACCCTCACGACTAGACCTAACCCTGACACTAACCTAACACCTAACACTAACCAGAACCCCTAAAGCTAACCCTGAACCCTATCCCTAACCCTAGCAGTAAACTTTAACCCTAAACCTAAGCCCAACCCGTAACCCTAATCCTATCCTTTTACCCTAAAACTAACCCCTAAACCTAACCCCTATACCTCACTCTAACTCTAACCCCAATCCTAATTCTAATCATACCCCTTCATAAAACACTAACTCCTAACCCCTATCCCTAACACTAACCAAAAACCCTAATCACTAATCCCTAACCCTAACGCTTAACCTTTACCCTAACCGTTAACCCTCACCCTAAATCTTAACACTGACCCTAACCTTAACCTTTAACTCTAAGCCTAACCCTTAACCCTACAGTAAGGAAGACCCTTAATGCTAATGGGATCCCTTATCCCTAACCCTAACACTACAGCTAAAAATAACCCTAACCTTGGATCCTTAAACCTAACCCCTAACACTTACTTTAACCCCAAACCCTAACCCTAATCCTAAGCATTAAACCTAACACTATCTCTTAACCCTAACGCTAGCCCTTACCCTAACGCCTAGATCTAACCCTAAATCGAACCTACCGCCTAATCCTAACCTAAAGCCCTAATGCTAACTCTAACCCTGAACCCTAAACCTACCCGTAACCCTTAACACTAACCCTATCCGTGAACCTTAACCCTGACCCTAACCATTACCCGCACCCAAGCATTTAACCCTGACCCTAACCCTAATCCTTAATGATAACTCTAACACTAAACCCTAACCCTAAGCCCAACACTTAACCCTAATCCTATCTCTTAATCCTAACCCTAATGCTAACCCCTAAACGTAACCCTAACCGTGACCAGTAAACCTAACCCTAACCTCTAACACAAACCATAGCACATAACTCTAACCCTAAAACTAACCCTAACCTTAAACCAAACCCTAAACCCTAACTCTTAACCTTAACCCTAAGCGTTAACTCTCACGCTAACCTTTAATCCTAACCCTAATCCTAATCTTCAACCCTAAACCTAACACTTAACCCTAACCCTGTACCTAACCCTAACCCCTCATCTTAACCCTAACCCTAAACCTCATCCCTAAACCAAAGTGTAACCGTTAAACCTAAGAGTAACCTTTAACCCTAACCCTAATCCCTAACCCTAAGCCCTCACCCTAACACTAAACTTCATCCTTAACCCTAACCATAATCCTAACCCTAATTCTAATTCTCAGACTTCTTGCTTTCTTAGAGTTTAGAAAGCCTCAATCCTCCCATGCCATGCGTGAAAGGAGGCTCTACCACTGTGTCCTGCATGAAACCCACGGGCCCATACCCAGACTATGATAGAGTGGGTTCCCGGGTACAATCCCAGCCCCCTAAACTCCCCCCGCCCGCCTAATGCAGACAGGGCCCGTGCGCTAAGCATAAACAATACCTTTAACAGATAACCCTAACCCTGAACATAACACCCAACCCTGTTCCTATTTCTCCCCTTAACACGTAAACCTCACCATGTGCCTAACTTTAACCTCTTATCCTAACGTTAATGCATAACCCATTTCCTGAGAACAACCCCTATCCCATAATTCTAACCCTATCTCCTAGTCATCACTGTGACACCTAATCCCTAACCCTAATTCTAAACCGCTAACCCTAACCGTAACCCTACCTACAACCCTAACACTGACAGTAACCCTTACTTCTAACCCCAGCGCTATGCCTAACAAAAACCCTAACCCTGCACCCTAACCCCTAAGCCTTACCCTAACCCTTAACCCTAATCCTAATCCTAACCATTAAACCTAACCCTAGCTCTTAAAGATAACCCTGAACCTTGCCCTCACGACTAGACCTAACCCTGACACTAACCTAACACCTAACCCTAAGCAGAACCCCTAAAGCTAACCCTGAACCCTATCCCTAACCCTAGCAGTAAACTTTAACCCTAAACCTAAGCCCAACCCGTAACCCTAATCCTATCCTTTTACCCTAAACGTAACCCCTATACCTCACCCTAACTCTAACCCCAATCCTAATTCTAACCATACCCCTTCATAAAACAATAACTCCTAACCGCTAACCCTAACACTAACCAAAAACCCTAATCACTAATCCCTAACCCTAACGCTTAACCTTTACCCTAACCGTTAACCCTCACCCCAAATCTTAACACTGACCCTAACCTTAACCTTTAACTCTAAGCCTAACCCTTAACCCTACAGTAAGGAAGACCCTTAATGATAATGGGATCCCTCATCCCTAACCCTAACACTACAGCTAAAAATAACCCTAACCTTTGATCCTTAAACCTAACCCTAACACTTACTTTAACCCCAAACCCTAACCCTAATCCTAAGCATTAAACCTAACCCTATCTCTTAACCCTAACGCTAGCCCTTACCCTAACGCGTAGATCTAACCCTAAATCTAACCTACCGCCTAATCCTAACCTTAAGCCCTAATGCTAACTCTAACCCTGAACCCTAAACCTACCCGTAACCCTTAACACTAACCCTATCCGTCAACCTTAAACCTGACCCTAACCATTACCCGCACCAAAGCATTTAACCCTGACCCTACCCCTAATCCTTAATGATAACCCTAACACTAAACCCTAACCCTAAGCCCAACACTTATCCCTAATCCTATCCCTTAACCCTAACCCTAATGCTAACCCCTAAACGTAACCCTTACCGTGACCAGTAAACCTAACCCTAACCTCTAACACAAACCATAGCACTAAACTAACTAAAACTAACCCTATCCCTAACCCTAACCCTAAACCCTAACTCTTAACCTTAACCCTAAGCGTTAACTCTCACGCTAACCTTTAATCCTAACCCTAATCCTAATCTTCAACACTAAACCTAACACTTAACCCTAACCCTGTACCATAACCTAACCCCTCATCTTAACCCTAATCGTAAACCTCAACCCTAAACCAAAGTGTAACCGTTAAACCTAAGAGTAACCTTTAACCCTAACCCTAATACCTAAGCCTAAGCCCTCACCCTAACACTAAACTTCATCCTTAACCCTAACCATAATCCAACCCTAAATCTCATTCTCACACTTCTTGCTTTCTTATAGTTTAGAAAGCCTGCCATCCTCCCAAGCCATGGGTGAAAGGAGGCTCTACCACTGTGTCCTGCATGAAACCCACGGGCCCATACCCAGACTATGATAGAGTGTGTTCCCGGGTACAATCCCAGCCCCCTAAACTCCCCCCGCCCGCCTAATGCAGACAGGGCCCGTGCGCTAAGCATAAACAATACCTTTAACAGATAACCCTAACCCTGAACATAACACCCAACCCTGTTCCTATTTCTCCCCTTAACACGTAAACCTCACCGTGCGCCTAACTTTAACCTCTTATCCTAACGTTAATGCATAACCCATTTCCTGAGAACAACCCCTATCCCATAATTCTAACCCTATCTCCTAGTCATCACTGTGACACCTAATCCCTATCACTAATTCTAAACCGCTAACCCTAACCGTAACCCTACCTACAACCCTAACACTGACAGTAACCCTTACTTCTAACCCCAACGCTATGCCTAACAAAAACCCTAACCCTTGACCCTAATCCGTCACCCTAACCCCTAAGCCTTACCCTAACCCTTAACCCTAATCCTAATCCTAACCATTAAATGTAACCCTAGCTCTTAAAGCTAACCCTAAACCTTACCCTCACGACTAGACCTAACCCTGACACTAACCTAACACCTGACCCTAACCAGACCCCTAAAGCTAACCCTGAACCCTATCCCTAACCCTAGGAGTAAACTTTAACCCTAAACCTAAGCCCAACCCGTAACCCTAATCCTATCCTTTTACCCTAAACCTAACCCCTATACCTCACCCTAACTCTAACCCCAATCCTAATTCTAACCATACCCCTTCATAAAACACTAACTCCTAACCGCTAACCCTAACACTAACCAAAAACCCTAATCACTAATCCCTAACCCTAACGCTTAACCTTTACCCTAACCGTTAACCCTCACCCCAAATCTTAACACTGACCCTAACCTTAACCTTTAACTCTAAGCCTAACCCTTAACCCTACAGTAAGGAAGACCCTTATTGCTAATGGGATCCCTTATCCCTAACCCTAACACTACAGCTAAAAATAACCCTAACCTTTGATCCTTAAACCTAACCCCTAACACTTACTTTAACCCCAAACCCTAACCCTAATCCTAAGCATTAAACCTAACCCTATCTCTTAACCCTAACGCTAGCCCTTACCCTAACGCCTAGATCTAACCCTAAATCTAACCTACCGACTAATCCTAAACTTAAGTCCTAATGCTAACTCTAACCCTGAACCCTAAACCTACCCGTAACCCTTAACACTAACCCTATCCGTGAACCTTAACCCTGACGCTAACCATTACCCGCACCCAAGCATTTAACCCTGACCCTAACCCTAATCCTTAATGCTAACCCTAACACTAAACCCTAACCCTAAGCCCAACACTTAACCCTAATCCTATCCCTTAACCCTAATCCTAACCCTAATGCTAACCCCTAAACGTAACCCTAACCGTC
>NW_027182847.1:1280000-1282500 GCF_041146395.1 Eulemur rufifrons
TGCCCTCACGACTAGACCTAACCCTGACACTAACCTAACACCTAACCCTAAGCAGAACCCCTAAAGCTAACCCTGAACCCTATCCCTAACCCTAGCAGTAAACTTTAACCCTAAACCTAAGCCCAACCCGTAACCCTAATCCTATCCTTTTACCCTAAAACTAACCCCTAAACCTAACCCCTATACCTCACCCTAACTCTAACCCCAATCCTAATTCTAACCATACCCCTTCATAAAACACTAACTCCTAACCGCTAACCCTAACACTAACCAAAAACCCTAATCACTAATCCCTAACCCTAACGCTTAACCTTTACCCTAACCGTTAACCCTCACCCTAAATCTTAACACTGACCCTAACCTTAACCTTTAACTCTAAGCCTAACCCTTAACACTACAGTAAGGAAGACCCTTAATGCTAATGGGATCCCTTTTCCATAACCATAACACTACAGCTAAAAATAACAGTAACATTTGATCCTTAAACCTAACCCCTAACACTTACTTTAACCCCAAACCCTAACCCTAATCCTAAGCATTAAACCTAACCCTATCTCTTAACCCTAACGCTAGCCCTTACCCGAACGCCTAGATCTAACCCTAAATCGAACCTACCGCCTAATCCTAAACTTAAGCCCTAAAGCTAACTCTAACCCTGAACCCTAAACCTACCCGTAACCCTTAACACTAACCCTATCCGTGAACCTTAACCCTGACCCTAACCATTACCCGCACCCAGGCATTTAACCCTGACCCTACCCCTAATCCTTAATGATAACCCTAACACTAAACCCTAACCCTAAGGCCAACACTTAACCGTAATCCTATCCCTTAACCCTAACCCTAACACTAACACTAATGCTAACCCCTAAACGTAACCCTAACCGTCACCAGTAAACCTAACCCTAACCTATAACACAAACAGTAGCACATAACTCTAACCCTAAAACTAACCCTAACCCTAAACCTAACCCTAAACCCTAACTCTTAACCTTAACCCTAAGCGTTAACTCTCACGCTATCCTATAATCCTAACCCTAATCCTAATCTTCAACCCTAAACCTTACACTTAACCCTAACCCTGTACCAAACCCTAACCCCTCATCTTAACCCTAACTGTAAACCTAAACCCTAAACCAAAGTGTAACCGTTAAACCTAAGAGTAACCTTTAACCCTAACCCTAAGCCCTAACCCTAAGCCCTCACCCTAACACTAAACTTCATCCTTAACCCTAACCATAATCCTAACCCTAAATCTAATTCTCAGACTTCTTGCTTTCTTAGAGTTTAGAAAGCCTGCAATCCTCCCATGCCATGCGTGAAAGGAGGCTCTACCACTGTGTTCTGTATGAAATCCACGGGCCCATACCCAGAGTATGATAGAGTGGGTTCCCGGGTACAATCCCAGCCCCCAAAACTCCCCCCCGCCCGCCTACTGCAGACAGGGCCCGTGCGCTAAGCATAAACAATACCTTTAACAGATAACCCTAACCCTGAACATAACACCCAACCCTGTTCCTATTCCTCCCCTTAACACGTAAACTTCACCGTGCGCCTAACTATAACCTCTTATCCTAACGTTAATGCATAACCCATTTCCTGAGAACAACCCCTATCCCATAATTCTAACCCTATCTCCTAGTCATCACTGTGACACCTAATCCCTAAACCTAATTCCAAACCGCTAACCCTAACCGTAACCCTACCTACAACCCTAATACTGACAGTAACCCTTACTTCTAACCCCAACGCTATGCCTAACAAAAACCCTAACTCTTGACCCTAACCCTTCACACTAACCCCTAAGACTTACCCTAACCCTTAACCCTAATCCTAATCCTAACCATTAAACCGAACCCTAGCTCTTAAAGCTAACCCTAAACCTTACCCTCACGACTAGACCTAACCCTGACACTATCCTAACACTTAACCCTCACCAGAACCCCTAAAGCTAACCCTGAACCCTATCCCTAACCCTAGCAGTAAACTTTAACCCTAAACCTAAGCCCAACCCGTAACCCTAATCCTATCCTTTTACCCTAAAACTAACCCCTAAACCTAACCCCTATACCTCACCCTAACTCTAACCCCAATCCTAATTCTAACCATACCCCTTCATAAAACACTAACCGCTAACCTAACACTAACCAAAAACCCTAATCACTAATCCCTAACCCTAACACTTAACCTTTACTCTAACCGTTAACCCTCACCATAAATCTTAACACTGACCCTAACTTTAACCTTTAACTCTAAGCCTAACCCTTAACCCTACAGTAAGGAAGACCCTTAATGCTAATGGGATCCCTTATCCCTAACCCTAACACTACAGCTAAAAATAACCCTAACCATTGATCCTTAAACCTAACCCCTAACACTTACTTTAACCCCAAACCCTAACCCTAATCCTAAGCATTAAACCTAACCCTATCTCTTAACCCTAACGCTAGCCCTTACCCTAACGCCTAGATCTAACCCTAAATATAACCTACCGCCTAAT
>NW_027182847.1:1292500-1295530 GCF_041146395.1 Eulemur rufifrons
CCGTAACCCTAATCCTATCCTTTTACCCTAAAACTAACCCCTAAACCTAACCCCTATACCTCACCCTAACTCTAACCCCAATCCTAATTCTAACCATACCCCTTCATAAAACACTAACTCCTAACCGCTAACCCTAACACTAACCAAAAACCCTAATCACTAATCCCTAACCCTCACGCTTAACCTTTACCCTAACCATTAACCCTCACCCTAAATCTTAACACTGACCCTAACCTTAACCTTTAACTCTAAGCCTAACCCTTAACCCTACAGTAAGGAAGACCCTTAATGCTCATGGGATCCCTTATCCCTAACCCTAACACTACAGCTAAAAATAACCCTAACCTTTGATCCTGAAACCTAACCCCTAACACTTACTTTAACCCCAAACCCTAACCCTAATCCTAAGCATTAAACCTAACCCTATCTCTTAACCCTAACGCTAGCCCTTACCCTAACGCCTAGATCTAACCCTAAATCGAATCTACCGCCTAATCCTAACCTTAAGCCCTAATGCTAACTCAAACCCTGAACCCTAAACCTACCCGTAACCCTTAACACTAACCCTATCCGTGAACCTGAAACCTGACCCTAACCATTACCTGCACCCAAGCATTTAACCCTGACCCTACCCCTAATCCTTAATGATAACACCAACACTAAACCCTAACACTAAGCCCAACACTGAACCCTAATCCTATCCCTTAACCCTAACCCTAACGCAAACCCCTAAACGTAACCCTAACCGTGACCAGTAAACCTAACGTTAACCTCTAACACAAACCATAGCACATAACTCTAACCCTAAAACTAAACCTAACCCCAAACCTAACCCTAAACCCTAACTCTTAACCTTAACCCTAAGCGTTAACTCTCACGCTAACCTTTAATCCTAACCCTAATCCTAATCTTCAACCCTAAACCTAACACTTAACCCTAACCCTGTACCAAACCCTAACCCCTCATCTTAACCCTAACCGTAAACCTCAACCCTAAACCAAAGTGTAGCCGTTAAACCTAAGAGTAGCCTTTAACCCTAACCCTAATCCCTAACCGTAAGCCCTCACCCTAACACTAAACTTCATCCTTAACCCTAACCATAATCCTAACCCTAAATCTAATTCTCAGACTTCTTGCTTTCTTAGAGTTTAGAAAGCCTGCAATCCTCCCATGCCATGCGTGAAAGGAGGCTCTACCACTGAGTCCTGCATGAAACCCACGGGCCCATACCCAGGGTATGATAGAGTGGGTTCCCGGGTACAATCCCAGCCCCCTAAACTCCCCCCGCCCGCCTAATGCAGACAGGGCCCGTGCGCTAAGCATAATCAATACCTTTAACAGATAACCCTAACCCTGAACATAACACCCAACCCTGTTCCTATTTCTCCCCTTAACACGTAAACCTCACCGTGCGCCTAACTTTAACCTCTTATCCTAACGTTAATGCATAACCCATTTCCTGAGAACAACCCCATCCCATAATTCTAACCCTATCTCCTAGTCATCACTGTGACACCTAATCCCTAACCCAATTCTAAACCGCTAACCCTAACCGTCACCCTACCTACAACCCTGACACTGACAGTAACCCTTACTTCTAACCCCAACGCTATGCCTAACAAAAACCCTAAACCTTCACCCTAACCCCTAAGCCTTACCCTAACCCTTAACCCTAATCCTAATCCTAACCATTAAACCTAAACCTAGCTCTTAAAGCTAACCCTAAACCTTACCCTCACGACTAGACCTAACGCTGACACTAACCTAACACCTAACCCTAACCAGAACCCCTAAAGCTAACCCTGAACCCTATCCCTAACCCTAGCAGTAAACTTTAACCCTAAACCTAAGCCCAACCCGTAACCCTAATCCTATCCTTTTACCCTAAATCTACCCCTAAACCTAACCCCTATACCTCACCCTAACTCTAACCCCAATCCTAATTCTAACCATACCCCTTCATAAAACACTAACTCCTAACCGCTACCCCTAACACTAACCAAAAATCCTAATCACTAATCCCTAACCCTAACGCTTAACCTTTATCCTAACCGTTAACCCTCACCCTAAATCTTAACACTGTCCCTAACCTTAACCTTTAACTCTAAGCCTAACCCTTAACCCTACAGTAAGGAAGACCCTTAATGCTAATGGGATCCCTTATCCCTAACCCTAACACTACAGCTAAAAATAACCCTAACCTTTGATCCTTAAACCTAACCCCTAACACTTACTTTAACCCCAAACCCTAACCCTAATCCTAAGCATTAAACCTAATCCTATCTCTTAACCCTAATGCTAGCCCTTACCCTAACGCCTAGATCTAACCCTAAATATAACCTACCGCCTAATCCTAAACTTAAGCCCTAATGGTAACTCTAACCCTGAACCCTAAACCTACCCGTAACCCTTAACACTAACCCTATCCGTGAACCTTAACCCTGACCCTAACTATTTCCCGCACCCAAGCATTTAACCCTGACCCTACCCTAATCCTTAATGATAAACCTAACACTAAACCCTCACCCTAAGCCCAACACTTAACCCTAATCCTATCCCTTAACCCTAACCCTAACCAAACCCTAAACCTAACCCTAACCCCTAACCCTAACCCTAACCCCTAACCCTAACCCTAACCCCTAACCCTAACCCTAACCCCTAACCCTAACCCTAACCTAACCCTAACCCAACCCTAACACTAACCCTAACCCTAACCCCTAACCCTAACCCTTACCCTTACCCTAACCGCTACCCTTACCCTTACCCTAACCCTAACCCCCAACCCTAACCCGAACCCCTAACCCTAACCCTAAACCCTAACCCTAACCCTAACCTAACCCTAACCCAACCCTAACACTAACCCTAACCCAAACCCCTAACCCTAACCCTTACCCTTACCCTAACCCCTACCCTTACCCTTACCCTAACCCTAACCCATAACCCTAACCCTAACCCCTAACCCTAAGCCTAACCCCTAACCCTTACCACTAACCCCGACCCTAACCCTAACCCCTAACCCTAACCCTAACC
>NW_027182848.1:0-42500 GCF_041146395.1 Eulemur rufifrons
AGTTCGTTTTGGGGTTGAGGTTTGCGGATAGGGTTAAGATGAGGGGTCAGGGTTTGGTACAGGGTTAGGGTTGTGTTCGGTTTAGGGTTGAAGATTAGGATTAGGGTTAGGATTAAAGGTTAGCATGAGAGTTAACGGTTAAGATTAAGGTTAAGGGTTAGGGTTAGGTTTTAGGTTTAGGGTTAAGGGTTAGGGTTAGTTTTAGGGTTAGAGTTATGTGTTAGGGTTTGTGTTAGAGGTTAGGGTTAGGTTTACTGTTCGTGGTTAGAGTTATGTTTAGGGGTTAGCATTAGGGTTAGGGATTAGGTTTAGGGTCAGGGTTTAGAGTTAGTGTTGGGCTTTAGGCTCGGGGCTTAGGTTCAGGGTCAGCGGTTAGGGTTGGTGGTAGGGCTTAGATTTAGCGGTCAGTTTAAGGGCACAGGACCTGGTTAATCTACGGTGAGAGGGGTGTGGTCGGAGTCACCACAAAAGCACAACATCATTCCCTGGGCCTTGGGACAAAACCTACATGCAGGACTCAGGCAGAGCCTCATCTCACACATGGCATGGCTGTATTGTAGGCTTGCTTCACTCTGGGAATGGAAGTAGTGTGAGAATTAGGGTTAGGTTTGGGGTTAGGGGTTTCGAGTTAGGGGTTAGGTTTCGAGTCAGGGTCAGGTGCTAGGGATTAGTGGTTAGGTTTAGAGTTAGTGTTAGGGGTTAGGTGTTAAGTCTGGGTTGGGGGCCAGGGTTAGGTTTAGGGTTGGGGTTAGCGTTAGGGTTAGGGGTTAGGGTTAAGGGATAGGGTTAGGGTTAAGGGTTAGGCTTAGGGTTAGGGTTCAGGGTTAGGGTTAAGGTTTAGGGTTAGAGTCAGGGTTAAGGGTTAGGGTGAGGCTTAACAGTTAGGGTTAGAGTTAGGGGGTTAGGAATAGGGTTAGGGTTAAGGGTTAGGTTTATGGTTCAGGTTTAATGTTAGGATTAGGGGTTAGGGTTAGTGTTAACTGTAGGTCAGTGTTGGGGTTAGATCTCTAGGCATTAGCGTATAGGTTAGGGTTAGGGTTAAGTAGGGTTATGTTTAATGGTTAGGATTGGGATTAGCATTAATGGTTAGGGTTAAGCTTTAGGGGTTATGACTAAGGATCAATGGTTAGGGTTATTTTTAGGCGTAGGGTTAGGGTAAGGGTTTTAGGGTTAGTGTTAGTGTTGTCGGTAGGGTTAAGGTTAGGGTTGGCGTTTCAGAATTAGGGATTAGGTGTTATGGTTACGGCTAGGAGTTAGGGTTAGAATTACGGTATAGGGCTTGTTCTCAGGGTGTCATGCATTATCGTTAAGATAAGGGGTTAAGTTAGGGTTAGGGTGAGGTTTACGTGTTAAGGTGAGCAGTAGGATCAGGGTTAGGTGTTATGTTCTGGGTTAGGGTTATGGGTGTGGGGTAGGGTTTATGCTTAGGGCACGGGCCCTGTATGCACTAGGAGGCGAAGTTAGGGGTCTGTGATGGTCGCTGGGAGCCCACTCTATCGTACGCACTGTATGGGCCTCTGGGTTTCATGCAGGACACTGTGGCAGAGCGGGCTTTCATGCATGGCTTAGTAGGATTGTAGGCTTTCAAAACTCTGCGAAAGCAAGTCTGAGAATTAGATTTAGGGTTAGGATTACGGTACGGTTTAGGGATGAAGATTAGCGATAGGGTGAGGGCTTAGGGTTAGGGGTTAGGGTTAGGGTTAGGGTTGTTGGTAGGGTGAAGGTTAGGGTTGGCATTTTAGAATTAGGGATGAGGTGTTACGGTTATGGCTAGGGGTTAGGATTAGAATTATGGGATAGGGCTTCTTCTCAGGGTGTTATGCATTAAGGTTAAGATAAGGGGATAAGTTAGGGTTACGGGGAGGTTTATGTTTTAAGGTGAGCAATAGGATCAGGGTCAGGTGCTATGTTCAGGGTGAGGGTTACCTGTTAGGGGTAGTGTTTATACTTAGCGTACAGGCCCTGTCTGCACTGGGCGGGGGGCTGGGGTTAGGGGGATGGGATTGTCCCCGGGAACCCACTCTATCATACGCTAGGTATGGGCTCCTGGTTTCATGCAAGAGAGAGCTGCAGAGCCCCCTTTTACTCATGGCATGGGAGGATTTTAGGCTTTCTAAACTCTAAGAAAGCAAGAAGTCCGAGAATTAGATTTAGGGGTAGGATTATGATAATGTTTAGGGTTAGGGTTAGTGTTAAGGTGGGGTCTTAGGGTTAGGGGTTAGGGTTAGAGGTTAGTGTTAGGTGTAACAGTTACAGTTAGGTTTATGGTTAAGTTTCAGGGTTAGGGTTAAGGTTTGTGTTTAGCGTTTGGCACAGGGTTAGGCTTCAGTGTTAGCTTTATGGTTAAAGATTAGGATTAGGGTTAGTGTGAGGGTTAATGGTAAGGGTCAAGATTAAGGGTTAGGGTTGGGGTTAGGGTTAGGTTTAGGGTTAGGGCTTAGGGTTCGGCTTAGGGTTAAGGGATAGGATTAGGGTTAAGTGTTGGGCTTATGGTTAGGGTTAAAGTTTAGTGTTAGGGTTAATGTTTAGTGTTATGGTCCAGTTTAAGTGTTTGGGTGAGGGTTAACAGTTAGGATTAGGCTTAGGGGTTAGGGATATAGTGAAGGTTCAGTGTTAGGGTTAGGTTTAGGGTTCAGGGTTAGGGTTAGCTTTAGGGGTTATGGTTAGGGTTAGGTGTTAGGTTAGTGTCAGGGTTAGGTCTAGTCGTGAGGGTAAGGTTTAGGGTTAGCTTTAAGAGCTAGGGTTAGGTTTAATGGTTAGGATTAGGATTACGGTTAAAGGTTAGGGTAATGCTCAGGGGTTAGGGTGAAGGGTGAAGGGTTAGGGCTTTTGTTAGGAATAGCGTTGGGGTTAGAACTAAGGGTTCCTGTCAGTGTTAGGGTTGTAGGCAGCGTTACGGTTAGGCTTAGCGGTGGAGAATTAGGGTTAGGGATTAGGTGTTACAGTTATGACTAGGAGATAGGGTTAGAATTATGGGATAGGGGATGTTCTCAGGGAATGGGTTATGCATTAACGTTACGTTAAGAGGTTAAAGTTAGGCTCACGGTGAGGTTTACGTGTTAAGGGGAGAAATAGGAACAGGGTTAGGTGCCATGTTCAGGGTTAGGGTTATCTGTTAAAGGTATCATTTATGCTTAGCGCACGGGCCCTGTCGGCATTAGGCTGGGGGGAGGTTAGGGGGCTGGGATTGTCACCGGGAACCCACTGTATCGGACTCTGGGTATGGGCCCGTGGGTTTCATGCAGGACACAGTGGTAGAGCCTCCTTTCACACATGGCATGGGAGGATTGCAGGCTTTCTAAACTCTAAGAAAGCAAGAAGTCTGAGAATTAGATTTAGGGTTAGGATTATGGTTAGGGTTCAGGATGAAGTGTAGTGTTATGGTGAGGGGATAGGGTTACAGATTAGGGTTACGGTTTAAGGTTACTGTTAGGTTTAACGGTTACAGTTCGTTTTGGGGTTGAGGTTTTCGGATAGGGTTAAGATGAGGGGTTAGGTTTTGGTACAGGTTTAGGGTTGTGTTAGGTTTAGGTTTGAAGATTAGGATTAGAGTTAGGATTAAAGGTTAGCATGAGAGTTAACGGTTAAGATTAAGGTTAAGGGTTAGGGTTAGGGTTTAGGTTTAGGGTTAAGGGTTAGGGTTAGTTTTAGGGTTAGAGTTATGTGTTAGGGTTTGTGTTAGAGGTTAGGGTTAGGTTTACTGTTCACGGTTAGGGTTACGTTTAGGGGTTAGCATTAGGGTTAGGGATTAGGTTTAGGGTAAGTGTTTAGAGTTAGTGTTGGGCTTTAGGCTCGGGGCTTAGGTTCAAGGTCAGGGGTTAGGGTTGGTGGTAGGGCTTAGATTTAGCGGTCAGTTTAAGGGCACAGGACCTGGTTAATCTACGGTGAGAGGGGTGCGGTCGGAGTCACCACGAAAGCACAACATCATTCCCTGGGCCCTCGGACAAGACCTACATGCAGGACTCAGGCGGAGCCTCATCTCACACATGGCATTGCTGTATTGTAGGCTTGCTTCACTCGGGAATGGAAGTAGTGTGAGAATTAAGGTTAGGGTTGGGGTTAGGGGTTTCGAGTTAGGGGTTAGGTTTCGAGTCATGGTTAGGTGCTAGTGGTTAGGGGTAGAGTTAGTGTTACGGGTTCGGTGTTAATTCTGGGTTAGGGGGCCAGGGGTAGGTTTAGGGTTGTGGTTAGTGTTATCGTAAGCGGTTAGGGTTAATGGATAGGGTTAGGGTTAAGGGTAGGCTTAGGGTTAGGGTTCAGAGTTAGGGTTAAGGTTTAGGGTTAGGGTCAGGGTTAAGGGTTAGGGTTAGGGTTAGGGTGTTATGGTTAAGGATTAGGTTTATTGTTCAGGTTTAAGGTTAGCATTATGGGTTTGTGTTACTTCTAACTGTAGGTCAGTGTTGGGGTTAGAACTCTAGGCATTAAGGTAAAGGTTAGAGTTAGGGTTAAGAGTTGGGGTTATGTTTAATGGTTAGGATTGGGATTAGGGTTAAGGGTTAGGGTTAAGGTTAGGGGTTATGACTAAGGATCAACGGTTACGGTTATTTTTAGGCGTAGGGTTAGGGTAAGGGGTTAGGGTTAGTGTTAGTGTTGTTGGTAGGGTTAAGGTTAGGGTTGGTGTTTCAGAATTAGAGATTAGGTGTTATGCTTATGGCTAGGAGTTAGGGTTAGAATTACAGTATAGGGCTTGTTCTCAGGGTGTCATGCATTAACGTTACGATATGGGGTTAAAATTAGGGTTACGGTGAGGTTTACGTGTTAAGGTGAGCAGTAGGATCAGGGTTAGGTGTTATGTTCTGGGTTAGGGTTATGGGTGAGGGGTAGTGTTTATGCTTAGGGCATGGGCCCTGTATGCCCTAGGAATCGAAGTTAGGGGTCGGTTGTGGTCGCTGGGAACCCACTCTATCGTACGCTGTGTATGGGCCTCTGGGTTTCTTGCAGGACACTGTGGCAGAGCGGGCTTTCATGCATGGCTTAGTAGGATTGTAGGCTTTCAAAACTCTGAGAAAGCAAGAAGTCTGAGAATTAGATTTAGGGTTAGGATTACGGTACGGTTTAGGCATGAAGATTAGTGATAGGGTGAGGGCTTAGGGTTAGAGGTTAGGGTTAGGGTTAGGGTTGTTTGTAGGGTGAAGTTTAGGGTTGGCATTTTAGAATTAGGGATGAGGTCTTATGGTTATGGCTGGGGATTAGGATTAGAATTATGGGATGGGGCTTCTTCTCAGGGTGTTATGCATTAAGGTTAAGATAAGGGGATAAGTTAGGGTTACGGGGAGGTTTATGTTTTAAGGTGAGCAATAGGATCAGGGTCAGGTGTTATATTCAGGGTGAGGGTTATCTGTTAGGGGTAGTGTTTATACTTAGCGTACAGGCCCTGTCTGCACTTGGCGGGGGGCTGGGGTTAGGGGGATGGGATTGTCCCCGGGAACCCACTCTATCGTACGCTGGATATGGGCTCCTGGGTTTCATGCAGGACACAGTGGTAGAGCCCCCTTTTACTCATGGCATGGGAGGATTTTAGGCTTTCTAAACTCTGAGAAAGCAAGAAGTCTGACAATTAGATTTAGGGGTAGGATTATGGTAATGTTTAGCGAGGAAGATTAGTGTTAGGGTGGGCTCTTAGGGTTAGGGGTTAGGGTTTAAGGTTTGTGTTATTTTTAACAGTTACAGTTACGTTTATGGTTAAGTTTCAGGGTTAGGGTTAAGGTTTGGTTTTATCGTTTGGCACAGGGTTAGGCTTCAGTGTTAGCTTTATGGTTAAAGATTAGGATTAGGGTTAGGGTTAAGGGTTAGTGTGAGGGTTAATGGTAAGTTTCAAGATTAAGGGTTAGGGTTGGGCTTAGGGTTAGGAATAAGGCTTCGTGTAACATTTAGGTTTAGAGTTAAGTGTTATCGTTATGGCTAGAGGTTAGGGTTAGGTTTAGAGTTCATGGTTAGGGTTACATTTAGGGGTTCGGGTTACGGGTTAAGTTTAGGGCGAGTGTTTAGTGTTACTGTTGGCCGTTAGGATAAGGGCCGAGGTTTAGGGTTAGGATTTAGGTTTAGTGTTAGGGCTTAGATTTAGTGGTTAGTTTAAGGGCACATGCTCTGTTTAATCTATGGTGGGAAGGGTGCAGACTGGGTCACCTCAACACCACACCATCGTACTTGGGCCTTGGGCCCAGACCTACATGCAGGACTCAGGCAGAGCCTCTTCTCACTCGTGGCATGGCTCTATTGTAGGCTTGGTCAACTCTGAGAACGAAGGAAGTGTGAGAATTAGGGTTATGGTTAGGGTTATGTGTTTGGGGTTAGAGGTTTGGGTTTGAGTGAAGTTTAGTGGTTAGGAATTAGAAGTTAGGATTAGTGTGTCAGGGGTTAGGTGTTAGGTTTTTGTAAGGGGCTAGCGTTAGATTTAGGTTTAGGGTTAATGTTCAGGTGGGTTAGGGGTCAGCGTTAGGGTTAGGCTTACAAGATAGGATTAAGGTAAAGGGTGAAGGCTTAAGATTAGCAGTAAGGGTTAAGGTTAGGGTTAAGGGTTAGGGTTTCGGTCCAAGTTAAGGGTGAGAGTGAGGGTTAACAGTTGCGATTAGGGTAATGGTTTAGGGATAGTAATAGGTTTAAGGGATAGGGTTAGGGTTAGGTTTAGGGTTCGGGGTTAGGGTTAGCATTAGCGGTTAGGGTTAGGGTTAGGGGTTAGGGTTACAGTTAGGGTTAGGTCTAGGCATTATGGTAATGGTTCGTGTTAGGGTTAAGAATTAGGGTTAGGTTTAATTGTTAGGATTATGATCAGGGTAATGGTTAGGGTTAGGGTTAGCGGTTAGGGTTAGGGTTAACGGTTAGAGTTAGGGTTAGTGTTAGGGTTGTTTGTAGGGTGAAGGTAATGTTTAGCAGTTTAGAATTAAAGTTAGGGATTAGGTGTTACGGTTATGCTAGGAGTTAGGCTTAGAATTAAGGGATAGGGTTTGTTCTTAGGTTAAGTGTTATGCAATAACATTAGGATAGGGGTTAAAGTTAGGGTTACAGTGAGGTTTACGTGTTAAGGTGAACAATAACATCAGGGTTAGGTGTTATGTTCAGGGTTAGGGTTATGGGTGAGGTGCAGGGTTTTTGCTTAGGGCATGGGCCCTGTCAGCACTAGCAGGGGGAGTTAGGGGGCTGTGATTGTCCCCGGGAACCCACTCTATTGTACACAGAGTATGGGCTCCTGGGTTTCATGCAGGACACTGTGGCAGAGCCAGCTTTCACGCATGGCTTTGGAGAATTGTAGGCTTTTAAAACTCTGAGATAGCAAGAAGTCAGAGAATTAGATTTAGGGTTAGGATTATGGTTAGGGTTAGGGATGAAGATTAGTCAGGGAGAGGGCTTAGGGTTAGGGCTTAAGCTTCGAGTGAGGATTAGGGGTTAGGGAGTAGGTGTTGGGTTTAGTGATAGGGTTAGGGCTTAGGGGTTAGGGTTGGGTTAGGGGCTAGGGTTAGATTTAGAGTGGGGTTAGGGTTAGCGTTATGGGTTAGAGTTAGGGTTAAGGGATAGGATAAGGGTTAAGCGTTAAGGCTTAGGGTTAGCGTTAAGTGTTAGGTTTAGTTTTAAGGGTTAGGGTTACAGTTCGAGTTAAGGGTTAGTGTGGGGTTAACGGTTAGGGCTAGGGTTATGGGTTAAGGATAGAGTTAGGTTTAAGGCTTAGGATTAGGGTTCAGTGTTAGGGTTAGCATTAGGGATTAGGGTTAGGGTTAGGGGTTACGTTTACTCTTAGGGTTAGGTCTAGGCATTAGGGTACGTGTTAGTGTTAGGCTTAAGAGTTAGGGTTAGGTTTAATTGTTAGGATTAGGATCAGGGTTAAGGGTTAGGGTTAAGTGTCAAGTGTTACGGTTATTTTTAGGTGTACGGTTAGGGTTAGCGGTTAGGGTTAGGGTTAGTTTGTAGGGATAAGGTAATGTTTAGCAGTTTTGAATTAGCCTTAGGGATTAGGTGTTACAATTGTGGCTAGGAGTTAGGGTTAGAATTAAGGGATAGGGGTTGTTCTTAGGGTAAGTCTTATGCATTAACGTTAGGATAACAGGTTCAAGTTAGAGTTATGGTGAGGTTGATGTGTTAAGGTGAGCAATAGTATCAGGGTGAGCTGTGATGTTCAGGGTTAGGGTTATGGGTGAGGGGTAGTGTTTATGCTTATATCACGAGCCCTCTCTGCTCTAGGAGGGGGCTTAGAGGGCTGGGATAGATGCCGGAAGCCACTCTATCATACACTGGGTATGGGCCCCTTGGTTTCATGCCGGACACAGTGGCCAAGCCTCCTTCTACACATGGCATGGGAGGATTGTAGGCTTTGTAAACTCTGAGAAAGCAAGAAGTCTGAGAATTAAATTTAGGGCTAGGATTAGGGTTAGGGTTAGCAATATAGGTTACTGTTATGGTGAGGGCTTAGGGTTAGGGGTTTCAGTTAGGGTCAGGGTTAAAGGTTAGTGTTAGGTTTAACAGTTACAGTTAGGTTTAGGGTTAAGCTTTAAGGTTTAAGCTTAGGGTTAAGATTAGGGGTTAGGTTTTGGTACAGGGTAAGGGTTAAGTGCTAGGTTTAGGCTCAAAGATTAGGATTAGGGTTAGGGTTAAGGTTTAGTGTGAGGGTTAACGGTTAGGGTTAAGGTTAAGTGTTAGGTTTATGGGTTAGGGTTAGGGTTAAGTGTTCATGTTAGGTTTAGGGTTAGAGTTAAGTGTTATGGTTAGGGTTAGGGGTTTGGGTTAGGTTTAGGGTTCATGGTTAAGGTTACATTTAGGGGTTAGGTTTAGGGTAAGCGTTTAGTGTTAGTGTTGGGCATTAGGGTCAGGGCTTAGGTAGGGTTAGGGGTTAGGGTCAGTGTTTGGGCTTTGATTTGGCGGTTAGTTTAAGGGTACAGGACCTGTGTAATCTATGGTGAGAAGGGTGCAGAATGTTTCCATGCGACACTACACCATCGGATCCTGGGCCTTTGGCCCAGACCTACTTGCAGGACTCATGCGGAAACTCTACTCACGCATTGCATGGTTGTATTTTAGGCTTGGTTAACTCTGAGAATGGAAGTAGTGTGAGAAATAGGGTTATGGTTAGGGTTAAGGGTTTGGTGTTAGGGGTTAGGGTTCAAGTGAGGTTTAGTGGTTAGGGACTAGGATTTAGGGTTAATGTTAGGGTTAGGGGTTAGTTTTGCGTTAGGGGCTAGGGTTAGATTTATGGTTGGGGTTAGTGTTAGGGTTAGGATTAGGCATCAGGGTTAGTGTTAGGGATAAAGGATAGGATTGGCGTTAAGTGTTTAGGCTTAGGGTTTGTGTTAAGTGTTAGGGTTGGGGTTTAGGCTTAGGGTTACGGTTTGAGTTAAGCTCTAGGGTGAGGGTTAAAGATTAGGCTTAGGATTATTGGTTAGGGATAGAGTTATGTTTAAGGGTTAGGGATAGGGTTAGGTTTAGGGTTCAGTGTTAGGGTTAGCATTAGGGGTTAGGGTTAGGGTTAGGGGTTAGGCGTAGTGATGTATTAAGGGCTATGGTTAGAATTAGGATTGGGGTTAGTGTTAGGTTTAGGGTTAGGGGTTAGGTTTAGGGTTAAGGGATAGGATTATGGTTAAGGGTTGGGCGTAGCTTTAGGGTTAAGATTTAGTGTTAGGGTCCGGTTTAAGGGTTAGGGTGAGGGTTAACGGTTAGGGTTAGGGTTGGGGTTAGGGGTTAGGGATATAGTTAGTATTAAGTGTTAGAGTTAGGTTTAGGGTTCAGGGTTAGGGTTAGCTTTAGGGGTTATGATTAGGGTTAGGTGTTAGTTTAGTGTTAGTGTTAGGTCTAGGCGTCAGGGTAAGGTTTAGGGTTAGGGTTAAGAGCTAAGGTTGGGTTTAGTGGTTAGGATTAGGGTTAGGGTTAGGAGTTAGGGTAAAGGGTCAAGGGTTAGCATTATTTTTAGCCATAGCTTTGGCGTTAGGAGTAAGGGTTAGGTTCAGTGTTAGGGTAACAGTAGGTTACCGTAACAGTAACTACGTAGGGTAACAGTTAGTGTTAGTGGTTTAGAATTAGGGTTAGGGATTAGTTGTCACAGTTATGACTAGGAGATAGGGTTAGAATTATGGGATAGGGGTTAATCTCAGGGTAAGTGTTATGCATTAACGTTAGGATAAGAGGTTAAAGTTCAGGTTACGGTGAGGTTTACATTCTAAGGTGAGCAATAGAATCAGGGTTAAATGTTACTTTCAGGGTTAGAGTTTTGGGTGAGGTGTAGAGTTTATGCTTAGGGCACGGGCCTTGTCTGCATTAGGCGGGGGGGGGGGTTAGGGGGCTGGGATTGTCACCAGGAACCCACTCTATCGTACTCTGGTTATGGGCCCCAGCGGTTCATTCAGGACACAGTGGAAGAGCCTCCTTTCACGCATGGCATGGGAGGATTGTAGGCTTTCTAAACTCTAAGAAAGCAAGAAGACTGAGAATTAGATTTAGGGTTAGGGTTAGGGTTCGGGTTAAGGATCAAGGTTAGTATTAGGGTGAAGGCTTAGAGTTAGGGGTTACAGGTAGCGTTACAGGTTACTCTTAGTTTTAACCGTTACAGTTAGGTTCAGGCTTAAGGTTTATGGTTAGGTTTAAGGTTAGGGTTTAGGGTTTGGTACAGGATTAGGGTTAAATATTAGGTTTAGGGTTAAAGATTACGATTAAGGTTAGGTTTAAAGGTTAGTGTGAGGGTTAACAGTCAGGGTTAAAGTTAAGAGTTAGGGTTAGGGTTAGTGTTAGGATTAAGGGTTCATGTTAGGTTTAGGGTTAGAGTTAAGTGCTATGGTTAGCGCTCGAGGTTAGGGTTAGGTTTAGGGTTCACAGTTAGGGTTACGTTTAGAGGTTAGCATTAGGGTTAGGGATTAGCTTTAGTGTAAGAGTTTAGAGTTAGTGTTGGGCTTTAGGCTCAGGGCTTAGGTTTAGGGTCAGAGGTTAGGGTTGATGTTAGGGCTTAGATTTAGTGGTTAGTTTAAGGGCACAGGACCTGTTTATTCTACAGTGAGAGGGGTTAGGGTTAGGGTTAGGGTTGTCGTAGGGGTTAAGGTTAGATTTAACCTTGGGGTTAGTGTTAGGGTTAGGATTAGGGGGTTAGTGTTAGGGTTAGGGGTTAAAAACACCTACAGCCAGCCCTAACCCGATTTCTGACACTTCTTCCATTCTCAGAGTTAACCAAGCCTACAATACAGCCATGTCATGCGTGAGAAGAGGCTCCACCTGAGTCCTGTATGTAGGTCTTGGCCCAAGGCCCAGCGTACGGTGGTGTTGTGTCGCAGCGACCCTGTGCACCACTCTCACCATAGATTAAACAGGTCCTGTGCCCTTAAACTAACCGCTACATCTCAGCCCTAACACTAATCCTAACCCCTAACCCTAAAAGTTATCCTTAACCCTACTGTTAACACTCAAACTAACCCTTAACTCTAACCCTTGTCATGATCTTTAACCCTAACCCTAACACTTAACCCTAACCCTGTACCAAACCATAACCCCTAAGCTTAACCCTAACCCTAAACCTAAACCCTAAGTCTAACTGTAACTGTTAAACCTAACAGTAACTTTTAACCCTAAAACTAACCGTATCCCCTTACCCGAAGCCCTCACCCTAAGATTAAACTTCATCCCTAACCATAACGATAATCCTAACCTTAAATCTAATTCTCAGACTTCTTACTTTCTTAGAGATTTGAAAGCTTACAAACCTCCTTTACCATGCGTGAAATCAGGCTCTGCCAGAGTGTCCTACAAGAAACCCATGGGCCCATACCCTGCATACGATAGAGTGGGTTTCTGGTGACAATCGCATCCCCCTCAATCCCACTCCTAGGGCAGACAGGGCCCATACCCTAAGCAAAACCCTACCCCTCACTCATAATTCTAACCCTGATCCTATTGCTCACCTTAACACATAAACCTCACCGTAAACCTAACTTTAACCACTTATCCTAACATTAATGCATAACACTTATGCTAAGAACAACCCCTATCACTTAATTCTAACCCTAACTCCTAGCCATAACAGTAACCCCTAATCCCTAACCCTAATTCTAACCACTAAACATTACCTTAACCCTACAAACAACCCTAATACTAACCCTAACCTTAAACGCTAACCCTAACCTTATCCCTAAACATAACCTTAAAAGTTTACCCTAAACCCTAACCCTATCCCCTAACCCTAAGCCTAACCCTTAATTCTGATCCTAATCCTAACAATTAAACCTAACCCTAACCCTTAACCCTAACACCAACCCTTACCTTAATGCCGAGACCTAATCTTAGCAGTAAAGCTACCTCTAACCCTAACCCTAGACCTTAAACCTAACACTATCCCTAACTTATAACCCTAACCCTAACTGTTAACCCTCACCCTAACCCTTAACTCGGACCATAACCCTAACCCTTAACCCTAACCCTATCCCTTAATGCTAACCCTAAGCCTTAACCCTTAACCCTAATCCTATCCCTTAACCCTAACCCTAACCCCTAACCCTAACCCTAACCCTAACCCCAACCCTAAATCTATCTCTAGTCCCTAACCCAACCCTAACCGTTAACCCCTAATGCTAACATTAACCCTAACCCCTAATCCCTAACACCTAACCCTCACGCGAACACTAACCCCTAACCCCAAACACCTAACCCTAATCATAACCATAATTCTCACACTTCCTCCATTCTCAGAGTTAGCCAAGCCTACAATAAAACCATGCCATGCGTGAGAAGAGGCTCTGCCTGAGACCTGCATGTAGGTCTGGGCCCAAGGCCTAGGGTACGATGGTGTGGTGTGGCGATGACCCATTCTGCACACTTCTCACCATAGATTACACAGGTCCTGTGCCCTTAAAATAACCTCTAAATCTAAGCCCTAACGCTAACTCTAACACTAACCCTTAACCCTAAACTTAAGCCCTGACCCTAACGCCCAACACTAACATTAAACCCTTACCCTAATCCTTACCCATAACCCTAATGCCTAAACGTAACCCTAACGATGAACCCTAAACCTAACCCTAACCCCAAACCCTAACCATAACACTTAACTCTAACCCTAAACCTAACACGAACACTTAAACCTAAACCACTAACCCTAACACTTAACCTTAACCCTAACCGTTAACTCTCACACTAACCCTTAAACCTAACCCTAATCGTAATCTTTAACCCTAAACCTAACAGTTAACCCTTACCCTGTACCAAAACCTAACCCCTAACCTTAACCTTAACCCTAACACTTGACCCTAAAGCTAACTGTAACCATTAAACCTAACACTAACCTTTAACCCTGACCGTAACTCTAACCCCTAACCCTAAGCCCTCACCCTAATGCTAAACTTTATCCTTAACACTAACCATAATCCTATCCCTAAATCTAATTCTCAGACTTCTTGCTTTCTCAGAGTTTAGAAAGCCTACAATCCTCCCATGCCATGCGTGAAAAGAGGCTCTGCCACTGTGTCCTGCATGAAACCCAGGGACCCATACCCAGTGTACGATAGAGAAAGTTCTCGGCCACAATCCTAGACCCCTAATCCTCCCGCCTAGTGCAGACAGGGCCCGTGCCCTAAGCATAAAAAGTACGCCTAACATATAACCCTAACCTTGAACGTAACACCTAACCCTGATCCTACTGCTCACCTTATCATGTAGACCACACTGTAACCCTAACTTTAACCGCATCTCCTAAAGTTAATGCATAACACTTACACTGAGAACAACGCCTATCCCATAATTCTAACCCTAAATCTTAGCCATAACCATAAAACCTAATCCCTAACCCTAATTCTAAACTGCTAACCCTAACCTTAACACTACCAACAACCCTAACACTAACCCTAACCCTAACCCTCACCCCTAATCCTACCCTATGCCTAAAAGTAACCCTAACTCCTAACCCTTATCCCTAACCAAAAGCCCTGTCCCTAACCATAAGACTTAAGTCTCACCCTTATACCCTAACCCTAATACGAATCCTTAAGCCTAACCCCCAATCCTAACAATTAACCTTAACCCTAACTGTTAACGCTCACCCTAACCCTTAAATCAGACCAAAACCCTAACACTTAACCCTAACCCTAATCCCTAATGCTAACCCTAAGCCTTAAACCTTTACCCTAATCCTATCCCTTAAGCCTAACCCTAACCCTAATTCCTAACCCTAACCATAATCCCTAACCCTAACCCTAACACTAACCCTAACTCTGAATCTAACCCTAGCCCCTAAACCAACACTAACCTCTAACCCCTAACCCTAACACTAACACTAACTCCTAATTTCTAACCCCTGAACCACACTCGAACCCTAACCCCTAACCCCAAACAATTAACCATAACCATAACCCTAATTCTCACACTTCCTCCATTTTCAGAGTTCACCAAGCCTACAATAGAGCCATGCCATGAGTGAGAAGAGGCTCCGCCTGAGTCCTGCATGTAGGTCTGGGCCCAAGGCCCAGGTACGATGGTGTGGTGTCAAGGGGACCAATTCTGCACCCTTCTCACCATAGATTAAACAGGTCCTGTGCCCTTAAACTAACCGCTAAATCTAAGCCCCAACACTAAACCTAAACGCTAACCCTAAACCTAAGCCCTTATCCTAATGCCCAACACTAACACCAAACACTCACCCTAAACCTAACCCGTAACCCTAACCCCTAAACGTAACCCTAACCATGCACCCTATATCTAACCCTAACCCCTAACCCTAACCATAACACTTAACTCTAACCCTAAACTAACATAAACCCTTAACACTAAACCTAATCCCTAACCCTCATGCTTAACCCTAACCGTTAATCCTCACACTTACCTTTAAACCTAACCCTAATTGTAATCTTTAACTCTAAACTTAACACTTAAACCTTAACCTGTACCAAAACCTATCCCCTAAACTGAACCCTAACACTAAACCTTAACGCTAAACCTAACTGTAACTGTTAAACCTAACACTGACCTTTAACTCTGACCCTAAACCTAACCCCTAACCCTAAGGCATCACCTTAACACTAAACTTCATCCCTAATTCTAACCATAATCCTAACCCTAAATCTAATTCTCAGACTTTTTCTTTCTCAGAGTTTAGAAAGCCTATAATCCTCCCATGCCATGTGTGAAAGGAGGCCCTGCCACTGTGTCCAGGGGCCAATACCCAGCATACGATAGAGTGATTTCCCGGCGAATATGCTAGCCCCCTAACCTCTCCGCCTAGTGCAGACAAGGCACGTGCCCTAAGCATAAACACAACCCCTAACCAATAACCCTAACCATAACTGTTAACTCTCACCCTAACATTTAACCCTGACACTAACCCTAACCCGTAAACCTATCCCTAAACCTTTACCCAAAGCCTAAGCCTTAACTCTAACACTATCATTTAACCCTAGCCCTAACCCCTAAATGTTACACTAACCATGAACCCTAAGCCTAACCGTAACCCCTAACACTAACCATAACACTTAACTGTAACCCTAAACCTAACAAGACCCCTTAACCCTAACACTAACCCCTAACCCTAGCCCTTAAACTTAACCCTAAACTTTTACCCTCACACTAACCTTTAACACTAACCATAATGCTAATCTTTAACCCTAAACCTAACACTTAACTCTTACCCTGTACGAAACCCTAACCCCTGACCTTAACCCTGACAATAAACCTTAACCCTAAACCTAACTTTAACCGTTAAAACTAACACTAACCTTAACCCTAACTCTATCCCTAACCCTTAACGCTAAGCCCTCACCCTAACACTAATCGTCATCCCTAATCCTAACCATAATCCTATCCCTAAATCTTAATCTCAGACGTCTTCCTCTCTCAGAGTTTAAAAAGCCCTCACCCTAAAATTTAACCCTAAACCTAACTGTAACTGTTTAAACTAACACTAATCTTTAACCATAACCCTAACCCTTAACCTGAACCCTAAGCCAAACTCTTAACCCTAATCCTATCCCTTAACCCTAACTCTAATCCCTAACTCGAACGCTAACACTAACCCCAACCCTAAACCTAACCCTAGCCCCTAACCCAACCCTCACCCCAACCCCTAACCCTAACACTAACCCTAACCCCTAATGCCTAACCCCTAACCCTCATTTGAACACTCTCTCCTAAACCCAAATCCCTAACCCTAACCATAACCCTAATTCTCACACTTCTTCCATTCTAAGAGTTAACCAAGCCTACAATACAACCATGCCATGCATGAGAACAGGCTCCCCCTGATCCCTGCATGTACGTCTGAGCCCAAGGCCCAGGGTACAATGCTGTGGTGTCTCAGCGACCGATTCCACACCCTTCTCACCATAGATTAAACAGGTCCTCTGACCTTAAACTAATCGCTAAATCTAAGTCCTAACACTAACCCCTACCCTAAACAGAAACCCTGACCCAAACTCCCTTCACTAACACTATACCCTTACACCAAACCTAACCCCTAAACCTAACCCCTAAACATAACCTTAACCATGAACCCTAAACCTGAACCTAAACCCTAACACTTAAGTGTAACCCTAAACCTAACACGAACCCCTAATCCTAACCCTAAACCCTAACCCTAACCCTTCACCTTAACCCTAACCGTTAACCCTCAGCTAACCCTTAAACCTAACACTAATCCTAATCTTTACCCCTAAGCCGAACACTTAACCCTAACCCTGTACCAAACCCTAATCCCTAACACTAAGCCCTCTCCCTAACACTAAACTTCATCCCTAACCCTAACCGTAATCCTAACCCTAAATCTAATTCTGAGACTTCTTGCTTTCTCAGAGTTTAGAAAGCCTACAATCCTCCCATGCCATGCATGAAAGGAGGCTCTGCCACTGTGCCCTGCATGAAACCCAGAGGCCCATACCCAGCATACGATAGAGTGGGTTCCTGGTGACAATCCCAGCCTCCGAGCCCCCCCACCTAGTGAAGACAGGGCCTGTGCCCTAAGCATAAACACTGCCCCTAACCCATAACCATAACCCTGATCATAACATCTGACCCTGATCCTATTGCTCAACTTAACATGTAAAACTCACCATAACCCTAACCCTAACCCCTTATCCTAACGTTAATGAATAATACTTACCCTGAGGACAACACCTATCCCATAATTCTAACCCTAACTCTTATTCATAACTGTAAAACCTAATACCTAATTGTAAGCTGCTAACCCTAAATTTAACCCTACCAACAGCCCTAACACTAACCCTAACCCTAACCCTTGATCCTTAAGCCTAAACCCTAACCCTAACCCTAACCCTAAGTATAAACTCTACCCCTCACCCATAACCCTAACCCTGAACATAAAACCTAACCCTGATCCTATTGCTCACCTTAACACGTAAAGCTCACCGTAACACTAACTTTAACCGCTTACCCTAACTTTAAGCATAAAACTGACCCTGAGACCAACCCCTATGCCATAATTCTAACCCTAACTCCTTACCATAACCATAACACCTAATCCCTAACCCTAATTCTAAACTGCTAAACCTAACCTTAAGCCTACAAAAAACCTTAACGGTAACACTAACCCTAACACCTAATCCTAACCCTGTGCCTGAAAATAAACCTAACCCTTAACCTTTAACCCTAATGCTAACCCATAACCCTAACCATAACACTTTACTCTAACCCTAAATCTAACACGAACGCTTAACACTAGCCCTAAACCCTAACCCTAACCCTTAAACACAAACCTAACCGTTAACACTCACACTAACCGTCAACCCTAATCCGAATTCTAATCTTTAACCCTAAACCTAACACTTAACCCTAACCCTGTACCAAACCCTAACCCCTAACCATAACCCTCACCCTAAAACGTAACCCTAAACCTAACTGTAACCGTTAAACCTAACTCTAACATTTAACCTTTACTCTACCCATAATCCCTAGCCCTAATCCCTCACCCTAGCACTAACCTCATTCCTAACCCTAACTATAATCCTAACCCTAAATCTAATTATCAGACTTCTTGCTTTCTCAGCGTTAGAAAGCCTACAATCCTCCCATGCCATGAATAAAAGGAGGCTCTACCACTGTGTCCTGCCGGAAACCCCAGTGCCCATACTCAGCATACACTAGAGTGGGTTCCCGACGACAATCGCAACCCCAAACCCCTCCCCCCCTGCCTAGTGCAGACAGGGCCCGAGTCGTAAGCATAAACCCTACCCCTCACCCCTAACCATAACCCTGAACATAACACCTGACCCTGATCCCATTGCTCACCTTAAAATGTAAATCTCACCATAACCCTAAATTTAACCCCTTATCATAACGTTAATGCATAACACTTACCCTGAGAACAACTCCTATCTCTGAATTCTAACCCTAACTCCAAGCCATAACCATAACACCTAATCCCTAATGCGAATTCTAAACTGCTAACCCTAACCTTAAACCTACCATCAAACCAAACATTACCCTAGCCCCTAACTTTAAAACTATGCCTAAAAATAACCCTAACACTTCACCCTTAATCCTAACCCCTAACTCTAACCCTAACCCTACCCCTAAGACCCTAACCATAACCCTAACTGTTAACCCTCACCCTAACACGTAACCCTGAACTTAACCCTAAACCTTAACACTAACCCTTAACCCTAACCCTAAGCCAAACCCTTAACCATAATCCTATCCTTTAACCCTAAACGCTAACCCTAATATTAACCCCAACCCTAAACCTAACCCTAGCACCCTAACCCAAACCCAACAACTAACCCCTATCCCTAACACTAACCCTAACTCCTAATCCCTAGGACCTAACCCTGACTCGAACCATAATCCCAAACTCCAAACCCCTAACCCAAACCCTAACCCTGATTCTCACACTACTTCCATTCTCAGAGTGAAGCAAGCCTACAATACAGCTATACTATGCGTGAGATGAGGCTCCACCTGAGTCCTGCATGTAGGTCCTTTCCCAAGGATCAGGGAACGATTTTGTGCTTTCGTGGAGACTCCGACAGCACCCTTCTCACCGTAAATAAAACAGGTCCTGTGCCCTTAAACTAAAAGCTAAATCTCAGCCCTAACACTAACACTAACCCCTAACCGTAAACATAAGCTCCGACCGTAACGCTGAACACGAACTCTAAAACCTTACCCTAAACCTAATCCCTAACCCTAACACTAACCCATAAACATAACACTAACCATGAACCCTAAACCTAACCCTAACCATAACACTTAACGCTAACCCTAAAGCCTACACGAAGACTTATTCCTAACACTAACAAAAACCCTAGCCCTTAGTCTTGATCCTTATCATTAACCCTCACACTAGCCCTTAACCCTAACCCTAATCCTAATCTTTAACCCTAAAGCTAAAACTTAAGCCTAACACTGTACCAAACGCTAAACCTTAACCTTAACCCTAACCCTAAAACATAACCATAAACCTGACTGTAACGGTTAAACCTAACACTAACCTTTAACCCTAACCACTGACCTTAAGAACGCACCCTAACACTAACCTTCATCCCTAAACATTACCATAAATCTACCCCTAAATCTAATTCTCAGACTTCTTGCTTTCTCGGAGTTTAGAAAGCCTACAATTCTCCCATGTCATGAGTAAAAGGAGGCTCTGCCACTGTGTCCTGCAAGAAACCCGGGGGCCCATAACTAGTGCATGATAGAGCGGGTTCCCAGTGGCAATCCTAGTCCCTAAACCCCCCCTCCTGGTGAAGACAGGGCCCGTGCGCTAAGCAAAAACACTATCCCTAACAGATAACCCTAACTCCAAACATAAAACCTAACCCTGATCCTGTTGCTCACCTTAAAACATAAACCTAACCATAACACTAATTTATCCCCTTATGTTAACGTTAATGCATAGCACCCAAAGAAGAAGCCCTATCCCATAATTCTAAACCTAATCCCTAGCCATAACCATAACACCTCATCCATATTCTAAAGTGCCAACCCTAAACTTCAACCTACCATCAACCCTAACCCTAACCCTAACCCTTAACCCTAAGCCCTCACCCTAACACTAATCTTCATCCCTAAACCGTACCGTAATCCTAACCCGAAATCTAATTCTCAGACTTCTTGCTTTCTCAGAGTTTTGAAAGCCTACAATCCTACTAAGCCATGCATGAAAGCCCGCTCTGCGACAGTGTCCTGCAGGAAACCAGAGGCCCATACACTGCATACGATAGAGTAGGTTACCAGCGACCATCACAGACCCCTATCTTTGCCTCCTAGTGCATACAGGGCCCGTGCCCAGAGCATAAACCCTACCCCTCACCCATAAGACTAACCCAGAACATAACACCTAACCCTGATCATACTGCTCACCTTAAGAGGTAAAGCTCACCATAACCCTAACTTTAACACCTTATCTTAACGTTAATGCATGACACCCTGAGAAAAAGCACTATACTGTAATTCTAACGCTAACTCCTAGCCATAACCATAACACCTGATCCCGAATTCTGAAACGCCAACCCTAACCTTAACCCTACCAACAACACTAACACTAACCCTAACACCTTACCCTAACCCTACGCATAAAAATAACCCTAACCGTTGATCCTTAGTCATAACCCCTAACCTTAACCCTAACACTTAACCCTAATCCCAAGCCTAACCATTAAACATAACCCTAACACTTAACCTTAAACCTAACCTTTACCTTAATGCCTAGAGATCTAACCCTAACACTGACTTACAGTTAACACTAACCCTAACCCCCTAATGTTAACCTTAAACCTGAACCATAAACCTAACCCTTAACCCTAATCCTATCCCTAACCCCCTAACCCTATCCCTAACTGTTAACCCTCACCCTAACCCTTAACCGTGACCCTAACCCTAAACCTGAACCCTTACCCTAAGCCTAACCCTTAACCCTAACCCTATCCCTTAACCCTAACGCCTAACCCTAACGCTAACTCCAAACCTAAACCTTACCCTGGCCCCCTAAACCAGAGTTAACACCTAACCCGTAACACTAACTCTAACCCTAACCACTAATCCCTAGCACCTAACCCTGACTCCAAGCCTAACCCCTAACTCGAAACCCCTAACCCCAAACCTAACCCTAATTCTCACACTACTTCCATTCCCGAGTGAAGCAAGCCTACAATACAGCCATGCCATGTGTGAGATGAGGCTCCGCCTGAGTCCTGCATGTAGATCTTGTTCCAGGGCCCAGGGAAGATGTTGTGCTTTCGTGATGACTCCGACCGCACCCCTCTCACCGTAGATTAACCAGGTCCTGTGCCCTTAAACTGACCGATAAATCTAAGCCCTACCACCAACCCTAACCCCTGACCCTGAACCTAAGCCCCGAGCCTAAAGCCCAACACTAACTCTAAACCCTTACCCTAAACCTAATCCTTAACCCTAATGCTAACCCCTAAACGTAACCCTAACCGTGGACAGTAAACCTAACCCTAACCTCTAACACAAACCCTAACACATAACTCGAACCCTAAAGCTAACCCTAACCCTTAACCCTAAACCTAAACCCTAACCCTAACTCTTAACCTTAACCCTAACCGTTAACTCTCACGCTAACCTTTAATCCTAACCCTAATCCTAATCTTCAACCGTAAACCTAACACTTAACCCTAACCCTGTACCTAACCCTAACCCTATACCAAACCCTAACCCCTCATCTTAACCCTAACCGTAAACCTCAACCCTAAACCGAACTGTAACCGTTAAACCTAAGAGTAACGTTTAACCCTAACCCTAATCCCTAACCCTAAGCCCTCACCCTAACACTAAACTTCATCCTTAACCCTAACCAGAATCCTAACCCTAAATCTAATTCTCAGACTTCTTGCTTTCTTAGAGTTTAGAAAGCCTGCAATACTCCCATGCCATGCGTGAAAGGAGGCTCTACCACTGTGTCCTGCATCAAACCCACGGGCCCATACCCAGGGTACGATACAGTGGGATCCTGGTGACAATCCCAGTCCCCTAACCTCCCCCCACCCCCGCCTAAGGCAGACAGGGCCCGTGCGCTAAGCATAAACAATACCTGTAACAGATATCCCTCACCGTGAACATAACACCTAACCCTGTTCCTATTTCTCCCCTTAACACGTAAACCTCACCGTGAGCCTAACTTTAACCTCTTATCCTAACGTTAGTGCATAACCCATACCCTGAGAACAACCCCTATCCCATAATTCTAACCCTATCTCCTAGTCGTCACTGTAACACCTAATCCCTAACCCTAATTCTAAACCGCTAACTCTAACCGTAACCCTGCCTACAACCCTAACACTGACAGTAACCCTTACTTCTAACCCCAACGCTATGCCTAACAAAAACCCTTAACCCTTCACCCTAACCCCTAAGCCTTACCCTAACCCTTAACCCTAATCCTAATCCTATCCATTCAACCTAACCCTAGCTCTTAAAGCTAACCCTAAACCTTACCCTCACGACTAGACCTAACCCTGACACTAACCTAACACCTAACCCTAACCATAACCCCTACAGCTAACCTTAACCCTGAACCCTAAACCTAACCCTAACACTGAACCCTCACTATATCCCCAACCTCTAAGCCTAATCCTAACCGTTAACCCTCACCCTAACACTTAAACTGGACCATAACACTAAACATTAACCCTAACACTAAACTTTAACCCTAAACCTGAGCCCAACCCTTAACGCTAATCCTATCCTTTTACCCTAAACCTAACTCCTAAACCTAACCCTAACACTAACCCCAATCCTAATTCTAACCATACCCCTTCATAAAACACTAACTCCTAACCCTAACACTTACCAAAAACCCTAATCGCTAATCCCTAACCCTAACGCTTAACGTTTACCGTAACCGTTAACCCTCACCCTAACCCTTAACGCTGACCCTAACCTTAACCTTTAATCTAAGCCTGACCCTTAACCCTAACAGTAAGGAAAACCCTCACGCCAACCTTATCCCTTATCCCTAACCCTAACACTACAGCTAAAAATAACACTAACCTTTGATCCTTAAACCTAACCCCTAACACTTACTTTAACCCCAAACCCTAACCCTAATCCTAAGCATTAAACCTAACCCTATCTCTTAACCCTTACTCTAACGCCTAGATCTAACCCTAAAATCTAACCTACCACCTAATCCTAACCTTAAGCCCTAATGCTAACTCTAACCCTGAACCCTAAACCTACCCGTAAACCCTTAACACTAACCCTATCCATAAACCTTAACCCTGACCCTAACCATTACCCGCACCCAAGCATTTAACCCTGATCCTAACCCTAATCCTTAACGATAAACTTAACACTAAACCCCAACCCTAAGCCCAACACTTAACCCTAAACCTGACCCTTGACCCCTAACCCTAAACCTAAGCCTAACCCCAACCTGAACCCTTAATCTTGACCCTTACCCTTAACCCTCACACTAACCCTACTCCTAATCTTTAACCATGAAGCTAACACTGAAGCCTACCCCTGTGCCAAACGCTAAACCCAAACCTTAACCCGAACCCTGAGACTTAACCGTAAACCTAACTGTAACTGTTAAACCTAACACTAACCTTTAACCCCAACCCCTAACCCAAGACCCCACCCTGACACTAATCTTCATCCCTAAACATTACCAGAATCCTACCCCTAAATCTAATTCTCAGAGTTCTTGCTTTCTCAGAGTTTAGAAAGCCTAAAATCCTCCCATGCCATGAGTAAAAGGGGGCTCTGCCACTGTGTCCTGCATGAAACCCAGGAGCCCATACCCAGCGTACGATTGAGTGTGTTCCCGGGGACAATCCCATCCCCCTAACCCCAGCCCCCCGCCCAGTGCAGACAGGGCCCGTACGCTAAGTATAAACACTACCCCTAACAGATAACCCTCACCCTGAACATAACACCTAACCCTGATCCTATTGCTCACCTTAAAAAATAAACCTCCCCGTAACCCTAACTTAGCCCCTTAACTTAACGTGAATGCATAACACCTTGAGAAGAAGCCCTATCCCGTAATTCTAATCCTAAACCATAGTCATAACCGTAACACCTCATCCCTAATTCTAAAACGTCAAACCTAACCTTCACCCTACCAGCAACCCTAACCCTAACCCTAACCCCTAACCCTAAGCCCTCACCCTAACCACTAATCTTCATCCCTAAACCGTGCCGTAATCCTAACCCGAAATCTAATTCTCAGACTTCTTGCTTTCTCAGAGTTTTGAAAGCCTACAATCCTACTAAGCCATGCATGAAAGCCGGCTCTGCCACAGTGTCCTGCATGAAACCCAGAGGCCCATACACTGCGTGCGATAGAGTGGGTTCCCAGCGACCATCACAGACCCCTAACTTCGCCTCCTAGTGCATACAGGGCCCGTGCCCTAAGGATAAACCCTACCCCTCACCCATAACCCTAACCCAGAACATAACACCTAACCCTGATCCTACTGCTCACCTTAACAGGTAAAGCTCACCGTAACCCTAACTTTAACCCCTTATCTTAACGTTAATGCATGACACCCTGAGAACAAGACCTATACCGTAAATCTAACGCTAACTCCTAGCCATAACCATAACACCTAATCCCTAATTCTGAAACGCCAACCCTAACCTTAACCCTACCAACAACACTAACATTAACCCTAACCCCTTACGCTAACCCTACGCCTAAAAATAACCCTAACCTTTGATCCTGAGTCATTACCCATAATCTTAACCCTAACCCTCAACCCTAATCCCAATCCTTAACCATTAAACTTAACCCTAACTCTTAACCCTAACCCTGACCTTTACCCTAATGCCTAGAGATCTAACCGCAACACTGACCTACAGTTACACTAACCCTACCCTCTAACGCTAACCTTAAACCTGAACCATAAACCTAACCCTTAACCCTAACCCTATCCCTAACCCCCTTACCCTAACTCTAACTGTTAACCCTCACCCTAACCCTCAACCTTGACCCTAACCTTAAACCTTAATCCTAACCATGCGTTTCATGAGCCTCTGCCTTTGTCCTGCGTGACAGTTGAAGCCCAACACCAAGGGTAAGATGAAGTGGGGACGCAGCCTTGCTCCACACCCACAGTGCCCCGTACATTAGACGGGGCCCGTGCCCTAACACACACCGTTAAACGTAAGCCCTAACCCTATCACTAAACCAAACCCTTCGTAAGCCCTGAATCTAACTCCTAACAGTAACCCTAATCCCTGACCCTTACTCTTGCCTCTCACCCTAAACCTAAACCCAACCACTAAACATAATCCTAATCTCTAACCCTAACAGTAATCCTAACCCTAATTCTAACCTAAAACCCTAACCCCTAAATCTAATCCTAGTCCCTAACACCTAACCTTACCCTAAACCGAATTCCAATTCTCAGAGTTCTTCAATTCAAAAACTTAAAAAAGCCTACAATCCACCAATGCCATGTCTGAGATGAGCGTCCGCCCCTATGTCCTGCATGACAGGCAGGCGCCAATGCCCAGGGTACTATGGAGTGGAGTCCTGGGGTCTGTAGGCTTGCTAAACTCCAGTTTGGAAGAATTGCTATAGTCATATATAGGGATGCTTACATTTACTTATAGAAAGCAACTATTGATGTGTGATTTGTAGGCTTGCCTTACTCTAGTTTGGATGAAGAAGCTGAATCATATATAGGAATATTAGCTTTGAGTTAGAGGAAGCATCTATGGGGGGTGCTTTTTTGGCTTGTTAAACTCTGGTTTGGAAGAAGTTCGAGAGTCTTATATAGGAACGATATCATTCATTCAGAGAAAGCAATTATAGGGAGTTGGTTTGTAGGCTTGCTAAGCTCTAGTTTGGAGGAAGGCGAGAGTCATATATAGAACGCTTACGTTCACATAAAGCGTCTACGGGGGGACGGATTCTAGGCTTCCTAAACTCTAGCTTGGAAAAAGAGGACAGTTATGTATAGGAACTCTCGGCGGGGGATTTGTAGCATTGCTAAAATCTTAGATTGGAAAAGTTGCGAGAGTCATACATAGGAATGTTAACATTCACTCAATGAAAGCAACTATAAGGGGTGCTTTCCAGGCTGGCTACACTCTAATTTGGAAAAAGTGCGACAGTCATATATATAGGAAGGCTTATATTCACTCAGACAAAGCAATTATGTGTAGGTGTATAGTAGGCATGCTAACTCTAGTTTGGAAAATTTCGAGAGCCATGTATAGGAAAGCATACAGTAACTTAGAGAAAGCAACGAACAGGGGTGGAGTGTAGGCTTTCTAAACTCTAGTTTGGAGGAAGTGCCATAGTCATATATAGGAACGCTTAAATTCGTTCAGAGAAAACAGCTGTCGGGGATTGGTTTGTAGACTTATTCAACTCTAGTTTGGAAGAAGTGCGAGAGACATATATAGGAATGTTTACATTGACTCAAAGAAAGCAACTATGGGGGAGTGTTATTTTGGCATGCCAGATGTTAGTTAAGAAGAAGTACAAGACTCATATATAGGAACGCTTACATTCACACAGCGAGAGCAACTACGGAGTAGTGTCAGGTAGACATGTTAAAGTCTAGCTTGGGAGAAGTTCCAGAGTCCTATATAGGAAAGGTAACAGCCACTTTGAAAAAGCAAGTCTTGGCGGGTGGTTTGTAGGCCTGCAAAACCCTGTTTTGGTTGAAGTGTGAGAGTCATATATGAGAACGCTTACATTCACTCAGAGAAAGCAACGATGGGGTTGTTTGTAGGCTTACTAAACTGCAGTTTGGAAGAAGCACGAGAATCACATATAGGAGCACATACATTTTGACGCACTGAAAGTAACTATGGGGTGGTGTTTTATAGGCATGCTAAACTCTAGTTTGGACGAAGTTTGAGAATCACATATAAGAAAGCTTAGAGTCACTTAGAGAAAGCAAATCTCTGGGTGTGGAATGTAGGCCTGCTAAACTCTATTTTGGTTTAAGAGTGAGAGTCATATATGGGAAGGCTTACATTCCCTCAGAGAAAGCAACGACGGCGTGGTGGTTTGTAGGCATACTAAACTCTAGTTTGGAAGAAGTAGGAGAATGATATATGGGAACGCTTACATTCGCGTAGAGAAAGCAATTATGGGGTGGCGTTTTTGTAGCCATGCTAATCTCTAGTTTGGAAGAAGTTAAGGAGTAATATATAGGAAAGGGTACAGTCATAGAAACCAACTCTCGGGGGATGTTTTGTACACCTGCAAAACTCCAGTTTGGAAGTGGGAGAGAGTCATATTGGGGACCGCGTGCATTCACTCAGAGAAATCAACGATGGGATTGTGATTTGTAGGCATAGTCAACTCTAGTTTGGAAGAAGTACGAGAATCGTATATAGGAAAGCTTACCTTCACGCAGAGAAAGCAACTATGGAGTGATGTTTGTATGCCTACTAAAATATAGTTTGGAGGAAGTTCGAGAGCCATATCTGGGAAGCTTACAGTCACTTAGAGAAAGCAACCCTAGGGGGTGTTTCGTAGGCCTGCTAAACTCTATTTTCAATGAAGTGTTAGAATAATATATGGGAACTCAGTGAAAGCAACGTTGTGGTTGTGGTTCCTAGAAGAAGCAAGAGAATCACATGTAGAACCGCTTACATTCCGGCACCGAATGCAACTATGGGGTGGTGTTTTGTAGGCTTGCAAAACTCTAGTTTGGACGAAGTTTGAGAGTCATATATAGGAAAGTTTACAGTCACGTAGAGAAAGCAACTCTCTGGGTGTGGAATGTAGAGTTATTTTGGTTGAAATAGAGTTATTTTGGTTGAAATGTGAGAGTCATATATGGGAACGCTTACATTCACTCAGAGAAAACAACGTTTGGGTGGTGGTTTGTAGGGCATACTAAACTGTAGTTTGGAAGAAGTACGAGAGTCCTATATAGGAACACTTACATTCACACAGAGAAAGCACTTATGGCGTCAGGTTTTGTAGGCATGCTAAACTGTAGTTTGGAAGAAGTTGGAGAACCTTATACAGGAAAGATTACCGTCACCCAGGGAAAGCAACACTCGGGAGATTTTTTTGTACACATGCTAAACTCTAATTTGGATGAAGTGTGAGAGTCAAACATGGGACCGCTTACATTCCCTCAGAGAAACAACACTGGGGTGGTTTTTGTAGGCATACTAAATAGTTTGGAAGAAGTACGAGAATGATATTTGGGAACGCTTACATTCACACAGAGAAAGCAACTACGTGGTGGTGTTTTGTAAGCATGCTATAGTTTGGAAGAAGTTCCAAACCTGAACAGTCATTTAGAGAAAGCAACTCTTGGTGGGTGATTTTTAGGTCTGCTAAATTGTATTTTGAAAGAAGTACCAGAGTCATATATACTAATGCTTACATTCATGCAAAGAAAAAACCATGGGGTGATGTTTGGTGGGCATGTTAACCTGTAGTTTGGAAGAAGTTGGAGAGTCTTATTTAGGAAAGCTTACAGTCACCTAGAGAAAGCAACTCTCGGGAGAGCCTTTCTTGGCCTGCTAAACTCTACTTTGCATCAATTGTGAGAGTCAAACATGGGAATGCTTTCATTCATTCAGAGAACGCAACGTTTGGGTGGTGGTTTGTAGGCATTCTAAACTGTATTTTGGAGGAAGTACGAGAGTCATGTATATGAACGCTTACATTCATGCAGAGAAAGCAACTGTGGGGTGGTTTCTAGGCATGCTAAACTCTAGTTTGGACGAAGTTTGACAATCACATATAAGAAAGCTTAGAGTCGCTTAAAGCAAATCTCTGGGTGTGGAATGTAGGTGTGCCAAACTCTATTTTGGTTTCAGAGTGAGAGTCATATATGGGAAGGCTTACATTCACTCAGAGAAAGCAACGATGGTGTGGTCGTTTGTAGGCATACTGAACTCTTGTTTGGAAGAAGTAGGAGAATGATATATGGGAACGCTTACATTCATGCAGAGAAAGCAATTATGGGGTGGCTTTTTTGTAGCCATGCAAATCTCTATTTTGCAAGAAGTTAAAGAGTAATATATAGGAAAGCGTACCGTCATTTATAGAAACCAACTTTCGGGGGATGATTTGTAGGCCTGCAAAACTCTACTTTGGAAGAAGGGGGAGAGTCATATGGGGGACTGGGTATATTCACTCGGAGAAATCAACGACGGGGTTGTGGTTTGTAGGCATACTAAACTCTAGTTTGGAAGAAGGACGAGAATCATTTATAGGAACGCTTACATTCATGCAGAGAAAGCAACTATGGAGTGATGTTTGTATGCCTACTAAACGATAGATTGGAGGATGTTCGAGAGTCATATCTGGAAAGCTTACAGTCATTTAGAGAAAGAAACTCTCTGGGGGTGGTTCGTAGGCCTGCTAAACTCTATTTTCAATGAAGTGTTCGAATCATATACAGGAACGCTTACATTCACTCAGAGAAAGCAACGTTGGGGTGGCCGTTTTTGAGCATACTAAACTCTACTTTGGAAGAGGTACGAGAGACATACATAGGAACGCTTACATTAACACAGAGAAAGCAAATACGGGGTGCTGTAGTGCAGGCATGCTAAACTATAGATTGGAAGAAGTTCGAAAGCTGACAGTCACTTAGAGAAAGCAACTCTTGGCGGGTGATTTTTAGGTCTGCTAAATTGTATTTTGAAAGACGTACAAGAGTTATATACACAAACGCTTACATTTATGCAGAGAAAGAAACTATGGGGTGATGTTTTGTTGGCATGCTAAACTGCAGTTTGAAAGGACTTCCAGAGTGTTATGTAGGATAGCTACAGTCACCTAGAGAAAACAACACTCGGGACAGCTTTGCAAGCCTCTAAACAGTAATTAGCAGCAATTGTGAGAGTCAAATATGGGAAAGCTTACATTCACGGAGAGAACACAACGTTTGGGTGGTGGTTTGTAGGCATAATAACTGTAGGTCGGAAGAAGTAGGAGAGCCATATATATGAACAGTTACATTCACGCAGAGAAAGAAACTGTTGGGTGGTGTATGTACGCATGTTAATCTATACTTTGGAGGAAGTTTGAGAGTCATATCTGGGGAAAATTACAGTCACATAGATAAATCAACCATCGGGGACTGGTTTGTAGGTCTGCTAAATTCTATTTTGGAAAAAGTGATTCATATAAGGGAATGCTTATGTTCACTCAGAGAAAGCAACGATGCGGTGGTGTACTGTTGGCATGCTAAACTTTAGTTTGGAAGAAGTTCGAGAGTTTTACATAGGAAAGCTTACATTCACCTAGAGAAAGCAACTCTCAGGATGTGGTTTATAGGCCTGGTGAACTCTAATTTGGATCAAGTGTGAGAGTCATACATACGAGTTCCAAAATACAGTTTAGTATGCCTACAAACCACCAGCCTAACATTGCTTTCTCTGAGGGGATATAGGCCTTCCCTTATATGAATCTCGGACTGCTTTCAAAATGCAATTTGCCGGACCTACAAAACACCGCCCGAGAGTTGCTTTCTCTCACTATAAGCTTTCCTATATATGACTTTGGGACATAGTTTAGCATGCCAACAAAAGGCCACCCCATAGTTTGCGTGAATGTAAGCGTTCCTATGCATCACGCTCGTACTTCTTCCAAAGTATAGTACACCTACCAACCACCTCCCCAACGTTGCTTTTTCTGAGTGAATGTAAGCATTCTTTTATTCTCGTACTTCCTCCAAACTCCAGTTTAGTGTGACTAAAAATCACCACCGCAACCTTGCTTTCTCTGAGTGAATGTTAGCGTTCCCATTTAAGATTCACACTTCATCCAAAATAGAATTTGGCAGAACTACAAACCGGCCCCCAAGGGTTGCTTTCTCTGTGAGACTGTAAGCTTTCCTATTACTCTTAACTTCTTCGCAACTAGAGATTTGCATGCCTACAAAACACCACCCCATAGTTGCCCTCTCTGCGTGAATGTAAGCACTCATATATATGACTCTGCTACTTCTTCCAAAATACAGTTTAGTATGCTTACAAACAACCAACCAAACGTTGCGTTCTCTCAGAGAATGTTAGCGTTCCCAAGTATGACTGTTCCAAATGATGCAAAGTAGAGTTTAGCAGGCTTACAAACTATCTCTTGAAAGTTGCTTCCTCTGGGGGACTGTAAGCTTTCCTATAAAAGACTGTCGAACGTCTTCGAAACTACATTTCAGCACGCCAACAAAACATAACCACATAGTTTCTTTCTCAGCATAAATATAAGCGATTTTATATATGACTCTTGTACTTCTATCAAAATACAATTTAGCAGACCTCAAAATCAACCGCCAAGAGTTGCTTTCTCTAAGTCACTGTCAGCTTTCGAACTTCTTCCAAATTATATTTTATCATGCCTACAAAACACCACCCCATAGTTGCTTTCTCTGCGTCCATATAATCGTTCATATATATGACTCTCGTACTTCTTCCAAACTGGAGTTAGTATACCTACAAACCAGCACCCAAATTTACCTTTCTCTGAGTGAATGAAGCGTATCCATGTATGCCTCTTTCACTTCATCCAAATTAGAGTTTAGCGGCTTACAAACCACCTCCTGTGAGTTGCTTTCTCTAGGTGACTGTAAACTTTCCTATATAAGACTCTCGAACTTCTTCCAAACTACAGTTTAGCATGCCAACAATACAGCGCCCCATCGTTGATTTCTCTGAGTGAACATAAGCGTTCCCATATATGACTCTCACTCTTCTTCCAAAATAGAATTTAGCAGACCTACACAACACCCGATGGTTCCAATTCTCTAGGTGACTTTAATTTTTCCCACATATGACTCTCGAACTTTCTCCAAACTAGATTATGATGATTACATAGACCACCCCACAGTTGCTTTCTCTGCGTGAATGTAACCGTTCATATATGACTCTCCTACTTCTTTTGAACTACAGCATTTATTCCTACAAACCATCACGACAACGTTCTTTCTGTGAGTGAATGCAAGCGTTCTCACACTTCATCCAAATTACAGTTTAGCAGACCTACCAACAAACTACAGAGATTTGTTTTTCTCTGTGTCACTGTAATCTTTCCTATGTAAGGCTCTCGAACTTCTTCCAAACCACAGTTTAGCATGCCAACAAAATACGATCACAGAGTTGCTTTCTCTGCGTGAATGTAAGCATTCGTATATATGACTCTCCTACTTCCTCCAAAATACAGTTTAGAATGCTTACAAACCACCACCCAAACGTTGCGTTCTCTGAGTGAATGTAAGCGTTCCCATGTTTGACTCTCACAATTGATGCAATCTAGAATTTAGCATGCTTAGAAACAATCTCCCGAGAGTTGCTTTCTCTGGGTGACTGTAAACTTTCCTATGTAAGACTCGCGAACTTCTTCCAAACTACAGTTTAGCATGCCAACAAAACACCGCCCCATAGTTGATTTCTCTTCGTGATCATAAGCGTTCCCATATATGACTCTCATTCTTCTTTCAAAATAGAATTTAGCAGATCTACAAAATGGCCCCCGATGGTTGCTTTCTCTAAGTGACTGTAATTTTCCCCAGATATGACTCTCGAAATTCCTCCAAACTACAGATTAGCATGCATACATACGCCACCCAACAGTTGCTTTCTCTGCGTGAATATAACCGTTCATATATGACTCTCCTACTTCTTCCGAACTACAGTTATTATGCCTACAAACCACCACCCAAACGTTGTGTTCTCTGAGTGAATGTAAGCGTTCCCATGTTTGACTCTCACAATCGCTGCTTGTTAGAGTTTAGCAGGCTTGCAAAGCTCTCCTGAGTGTTGCTTTCTCTAGGTGACTATAAGCTATCCTACATAACACTCTCGAACTTCTTCCAAACTGCAGTTTAACATCCCCACAACACATCACCCCATAGTTTCTTTCTACGCATGAATGTAAGCGTTTGTATATAAGACTCTGACACGTCTTTCAAAATACAATTTAGCAGACTTCAAAAATCACCCGCCAAGAGTTGCTTTCTCTAAGTGACTGTCAGCTTTCGAACTTCTTCCATTCTATAGTTTAGCATGCCTGCACTACAGAACCCCGTATTTGCTTTCTCTGTGTTAATGTAAGCGTTCGTATTTATGTCTCTTGTACCTCTTCCAAAGTAGAGTTTAGTATGCTCACAAACGGCCACCCCAACGTTTCTTTCTCTGAGTGAATGTAAGCGTTCCTGTATATGATTTTAACACTTCATTGAAAATAGAGTTTAGCAGGCCTACGAACCACTCCCTGAGAGTTTCTTTCTCTAAATGACTGTAAGCTTTCCAGATATGACTCTCGAACATCCTCCAAACTATAGTTTAGTAGGCATACACACATCACTCCATAGCTGGTTTGTCTGCGTGAATGTAACCGTTCATATATATGACTTTCCTACTTCTTCTGAACTACAATTAAGGCCACAAACTGCAACCCAAACCTTGCGTTCTGAGTGGATGTAAACCTTCCCATACTTGACTTTAAGAGTTGGTGCAAATTATCAGGCTTAGAAATCATCTCCCAAGAGTTGCTCTCTCTAGGTGACTGTAAGCTTTGCTATATAAGATTCTAAACTTCTTCCAAACTATAGTTTAGTAGACATACAAACCTCACTCCATAGTTGCTTTCTCTGCATGAATGTAAGCGTTCCTATATATGATTCTCCTACTTTCTCCAAACTAGAGTTTAGTATGCCTACAAAACACAACCCCATCCTCGATTTCTCTGAGTCAATGTACGTGGTCCCCAATATGACTCTCCCACTTCTTCCAAAGTAGAGTTTTGCAGGCCTACAAATCATCCCCCGAAAGTTGGTTTCTATAAATGAGTGTACGCTTTCCTATATAACTTCTTCCAAACTAGAGATTAGCATGGGTACAAAAAAGCCACCCCATAATTGCTTTCTCTGCATGAATGTAAGCGTTCCCATATATCATTTTCCTACTTCTTCCAAACTAGAGTTTAGTATGCCTACAAACCACCACACCATCGTTGCTTTCTCTGAGTGAATGTAACCCTTTCCATATATGACTCTCAATCTAAACCAAAATAGAGTTTAGCACGCCTACATTCCACACCCAGAGATTTGCTTTCTCTAAGTGACTCTAAGCTTTCTTATATGTGATTCTCAAACTTCGTCCAAACTAGAGTTTAGCACGCCTAGAAAACACCACCCCACAGTTCCTTTCTCTGCATGAATGTAAGCGTTTGAATATATGACTCTGGTACTTCTTTCAAAATACAATTTAGCAGACCTAAAAATCCACCGCCAAGAGTTGCTTTCTCTAAGTGACTGTCTGCTTTCGAACTTCTTCCAAACTATATTTTAGCAGGCCTACAAAACACCACCCCATAGTTGCTTTCTCTGCGTCCATATAAGCATTCATATATATGACTCTAGTACTTCTTCCAAACTGGAGTTAGTATACCTACAAACCGGCACCCCAATTTACCTTTCTCTGAGTGAATGAAGCGTATCCATGTATGCCTCTTTCACTTCATCCAAATTAGAGTTTAGCGGCTTACAAACCACCTCCTGTGAGTTGCTTTCTCTAGGTGACTGTAAACTTTCCTATATAAGACTCTCGAACTTCTTCCAAACTACAGTTTAGCATGCCAACAATACAGCGCCCCATCGTTGATTTCTCTGAGTCAACATAGCGTTCCCATATATGACTCTCACTCTTTTTCCAAAATAGAATTTAGCAGACCTACACACCAGCCCCCGATTGTTCCTTTCTCTAAATGACTCTAATTTTCCCCAGATATGACTCTCGAACTTCCTCCAAACTACAGATTATGATGATTACATACGCCACTCCACAGTTGCTTTCTCTGCGTGAATGTAACCGTTCATATATGACTCTCCTACTTCTTCGAACTACAGTTGTTATTCCTACAAACCACCACGACAAAGTTTTTTCTCTGAGTGAATGCAAGCGTTCTCACACATCATCCAAATTACAGTTTAGTAGACCTACCAACAAACTACAGAGAGTTGTTTTCTCTGTGTCACTGTAATCTTTCCTATATAAGGCTCTCGAACTTCTTCCAAACCACAGTTTAGTATGCCAACAAAATACGATCACAGAGTTGCTTTCTCTGCGTGAATGTAAGCATTCGTATATATGACTCTCCTACTTCCTCCAAAATACAGTTTAGAATGCTTACAAACCACCACCCAAACGTTGCGTTCTCTGAGTGAATGTAAGCGTTCCCATGTTTGACTCTCACAATTGATGCAAATTAGAGTTTAGCACGCTTAGAAACAATCTGCCGAGAGTTACTTTCTCTAGGTGACTGTAAGCTTTCTTATATAAGACTCGCGAACTTCTTCCAAACTACACTTTAGCATCCCAACGAAACACTGCCCTATCGTTGATTTCTCTGAGTGAACATAAGCGTTCCCACATATGAATTTCACTCTTCCAAAATAGAATTTAGCAGATCTACAAAACGGCCCCCGATTGTTGCTTTCTCTAAGTGACTGCAATTTTCCCCAGATATGACTGTCGAACTTCCTCCAAAGTATAGATTAACATGCGTACATACACCACCCAACAGTTTCTTTCTCTGCGTGAATGTAACCGTTCATACATATGACTCTCCTACTTCTTAGGGTAAAGGTTAAGCGTTAGGGTTAGGGATTAGTGATTAGGGTTTTTGGATAGTGTTAGGGTTAGCGGTTAGGAGTTAGTGTTTTATGAAGGGGTATGGTTAGAATTAGGATTGGGGTTAGAGTTAGGGTGAGGTATAGGGGTTAGGTTTAGCTAAAAGGATAGGATTAGGGTTACGGGTTGGGCTTAGGTTTAGGGTTAAAGTTTACTGCTAGGGTAAGGGATAGGGTTCAGGGTTAGCTTTAGCGGTTCTGGATAGGGTTAGGTGTTAGGTTAGTGTCAGGGTTAGGTCTAGTCGTGAGGGTAAGGTTTAGGGTTAGCTTTAAGAGCTAGGATTACGTTTAATGGTTAGGATTAGGATTAGGGTTAAGGGTTAGGGTAAGGCTTAGGGGTTAGGGTGAAGGGTTAGGGTCAAGGGTTAGGGTTTTTGTTAGGCATAGCGTTGGGGTTAGAAGTAAGGGTTACTGTCAGTGTCAGGGTTGTAGGTAGGGTTACGGTTAGGGTTAGCGGTTTAGAATTAGGGTTAGGGATTAGGTGTCACAGTGATGACTAGGAGATAGGGTTAGAATTATGGGATAGGGGTTGTTCTCAGGAAATGGGTTATGCATTAACGTTAGGATAAGAGGTTAAAGTTAGGCGCACGGTGAGGTTTACGTGTTAAGGGGAGAAATAGGAACAGGGTTGGGTTGTTATGTTCAGGGTTAGGGTTATCTGTTAAAGGTATTGTTTATGCTTAGCGCACGGGCCCTGTCTGCATTAGGCGGGCGGGGGGAGTTTAGGGGGCTGGGATTGTACCCGGGAACCCACTCTATCATACTCTGGGTATGGGCCCGTGGGTTTCATGCAGGACACAGTGGTAGAGCCTCCTTTCACGCATGGCATGGGAGGATTGCAGGCTTTCTAAACTCTAAGAAAGCAAGAAGTCTGAGAATTAGATTTAGGGTTAGGATTCTGGTTAGGGTTAAGGATGAAGTTTAGTGTTAGGGTGAGGGCTTAGGGTTAGGGATTAGGGTTAGGGTTAAAGGTTACTCTTAGGTTTAACGGTTACACTTTGGTTTAGGGTTGAGGTTTACGGTTAGGGTTAAGATGAGGGGTTAGGGTTTGGTACAGGGTTAGGGTTAAGTGTTAGGTTTAGGGTTGAAGATTAGGATTAGGGTTAGGATTAAAGGTTAGCGTGAGAGTTAACGCTTAGGGTTAAGGTTAAGGGTTAGGGTTTAGGGTTAGGGTTAGGGTTAGTTTTAGGGTTAGAGTTATGTGCTATGGTTTGTGTTAGAGGTTAGGGTTAGGTTTACTGGTCACGGTTAGGGTTACGTTTAGGGGGTAGCATTAGGGTTAGGGTTAGGGTTAAGGGATAGGATTAGGGATAAGTGTTGGGCTTAGGGTTAGGGTTTAGTGTTAGGGTTATCATTAAGGATTAGGGGAAGGGTCAGTGTTAAATGCTTGGGTGCGGGTAATGGTTAGGGTCAGGGTTAAGGTTCACGGATAGGGTTAGTGTTAAGGGTTACGGGTAGGTTTAGGGTTCAGGGTTAGAGTTAATATTATGGCTTAAGGTTAGGATTAGGCGGTAGGTTAGACTTAGGGTTAGATCTAGGCGTTAGGGTAAGGGCTAGCGTTAGGGTTAAGAGATAGGGTTAGGTTTAATGCTTAGGATTAGGGTTAGGGTTTGGGGTTAAAGTAAGTGTTAGGGGTTATGTTTAAGGATCAAAGGTTAGGGTTATTTTTAGCTGTAGTGTTAGGGTTAGGGATAAGGGATCCCATTAGCATTAAGGGTCTTCCTTACTGTAGGGTTAAGGGTTAGGCTTAGAGTTAAAGGTTAAGGTTAGGGTCAGTGTTAAGATTTAGGGTGAGGGTTAACGGTTAGAGTAAAGGTTAAGCGTTAGGGTTAGGGATTAGTGATTAGGGTTTTTGGTTAGTGTTAGGGTTAGCGGTTAGGAGTTAGTGTTTTATGAAGGGGTATGGTTAGAATTAAGATTGGGGTTAGAGTTAGGGTGAGGTATAGGGGTTAGGTTTAGGGGTTAGTTTTAGGGTAAAAGGATAGGATTAGGGTTACGGGTTGGGCTTAGGTTTAAGGTTAAGGTTTACTGCTAGGGTTAGGGATAGGGTTCATGGTTAGCTTTAGGGGTTCTGGTTAGGGTTAGGTGTTAGGTTAGTGTCAGGGTTAGGTCTAGTCGTGAGGTTAAGGTTTAGGGTTAGCTTTAAGAGCTAGGGTTAGGTTTAATGGTTAGGATTAGGATTAGGGTTAAGGGTTAGGGTAAGGCTTAGGGGTTAGGGTGAAGGGTTAGGGTTTTTATTAGGCATAGCGTTGGGGTTAGAAGTAAGGGTTACTGTCAGTGTTAGGGTTGTAGGTAGGGTTACGGTTAGGGTTAGCGGTTTAGAATTAGGGTTAGGGATTAGGTGTCACAGTGATGACTAGGAGATAGGGTTAGAATTATGGGATAGGGGTTGTTCTAAGGAAATGCGTTACGCATTAACGTTAGGATAAGAGGTTAAAGTTAGGCGCACGGTGAGGTTTACGTGTTAAGGGGAGAAATAGGAACAGGGTTGGGTGTTATGTTCAGGGTTAGGGTTATCTGTTAAAGGTATTGTTTATGCTTAGCGCACGGGCCCTGTCTGCATTAGGCGGGCGGGGGGAGTTTAGGGGGCTGGGATTGTACCCGGGAACCCACTCTATCATACTCTGGGTATGGGCCCGTGGGTTTCATGCAGGACACAGTGGTAGAGCCTCCTTTCACGCATGGCATGGGAGGATTGCAGGCTTTCTAAACTCTAAGAAAGCAAGAAGTCTGAGAATTAGATTTAGGGTTAGGATTCTGGTTAGGGTTAAGGATGAAGTTTAGTGTTAGGGTGAGGGCTTAGGGTTAGGGATTAGGGTTAGGGTTAAAGGTTACTCTTAGGTTTAACGGTTACACTTTGGTTTCGGGTTGAGGTTTATGGTTAGGGTTAAGATGAGGGGTTAGGGTTTGGTACAGGGTTAGGGTTAAGTGTTAGGTTTAGGGTTGAAGATTAGGATTAGGGTTAGGATTAAAGGTTAGCGTGAGAGTTAACGCTTAGGGTTAAGGTTAAGAAATAGGGTTTAGAGTTAGAGTTAGGGTTAGTTTTAGGGTTAGAGTTATGTGCTATGGTTTGTGTTAGAGGTTAGGGATAGGTTTACTTGTCACGGTTAGGGTTACGTTTAGGGGGTAGCATTAGGGTTAGGGTTAGGGTTAAGGGATAGGATTAGGGATAAGTGTTGGGCTTAGGGTTAGGGTTTAGTGTTAGGGTTAGCAGTAAGGATTAGGGTTAGGGTCAAGTTTAAATGCTTGGGTGCGGGTAATGGTTAGGGTCAGGGTTAAGTTTCACGGATAGGGTTAGTGTTAAGGGTTACGGGTAGGTTTAGGGTTCAGGGTTAGAGTTAGCATTAGGGCTTAAGGTTAGGATTAGGCGGTAGGTTAGACTTAGGTTTAGATCTAGGCCTTAGGGTAAGGGCTAGCATTAGGGTTAAGAGATAGGGTTAGGTTTAATGCTTAGGATTAGGGTTAGGGTTTGGGGTTAAAGTAAGTGTTAGGGGTTAGGTTTAAGGATCAAAGGTTAGGGTTATTTTTAGCTGTAGTGTTAGGGTTAGGGATAAGGGATCCCATTAGCATTAAGGGTCTTCCTTACTGTAGGGTTAAGGGTTAGGCTTAGAGTTAAAGGTTAAGGTTAGGGTCAGTGTTAAGATTTAGGGTGAGGGTTAACGGTTAGGGTAAAGGTTAAGCGTTAGGGTTAGGGATTAGTGATTAGGGTTTTTGGTTAGTGTTAGGGTTAGCGGTTAGTAGTTAGTGTTTTATGAAGGGGTATGGTTAGAATTAGGATTGGGGTTAGAGTTAGGGTGAGGTATAGGGGTTAGGTTTAGGGGTTAGTTTTAGGGTAAAAGGATAGGATTAGGGTTACGGGTTGGGCTTAGGTTTAGGGTTAAAGTTTACTGCTAGGGTTAGGGATAGGGTTCAGGGTTAGCTTTAGGGGTTCTGGTTAGGGTTAGGTGTTAGGTTAGTGTCAGGGTTAGGTCTAGTCGTGAGGGTAAGGTTTAGGGTTAGCTTTAAGAGCTAGGGTTAGGTTTAATGGTTAGGATTAGGATTAGGGTTAAGGTTTAGGGTAAGGCTTAGGGGTTAGGGTGAACGGTTAGGGTCAAGGGTTAGGGTTTTTGTTAGGCATAGCATTGGGGTTAGAATAAGGGTTACTGTCAGTGTCAGGGTTGTAGGTAGTGTTACGGTTAGGGTTAGCGGTTTAGAATTAGGGTTAGGGATTAGGTGTCACAGTGATGACTAGGAGATAGGGTTAGAATTATGGGATAGGGATTGTTCTCAGGAAATGGGTTATGCATTAAGGTTAGGATAAGAGGTTAAAGTTAGGCGCACGGTGAGGTTTACGTGTTAAGGGTAGAAATAGGAACAGAGTTGGGTGTTATGTTCAGGGTTAGGGTTATCTGTTAAAGGTATTGTTTATGCTTAGTGCACGGGCCCTGTCTGCATTAGGCGGTCGGGGGGAGTTTAGGGGGCTGGGATTGTACCCGGGAATCCACTCTATCATACTCTGGGTATGAGCCCGTGGGTTTCATGCAGGACGCAGTGGTAGAGCCTCCTTTCACGCATGGCATGGGAGGATTGCAGGCTTTCTAAACTCTAAGAAAGCAAGAAGTCTGAGAATTAGATTTAGGGTTAGGATTATGGTTAGGGTTAAGGAAGAAGTTTAGTGTTAGGGTGAGGGCTTAGGGTTAGGGATTAGGGTTAGGGTTAAAGGTTACTCTTAGGTTTAACTGTTACACTTTGGTTTAGGGTTGAGGTTTACGGTTAGGGTTAAGATGAGGGGTTTGGGTTTGGTACAGGGTTAGGGTTAAGTGTTAGGTTTAGGGTTGAAGATTAGGATTAGGGTTAGGATTAAAGGTTAGCGTGAGAGTTAACTCTTAGTGTTAAGGTTAAGAGTTAGTGTTTAGGGTTTAGGGTTAGGGTTAGGGTTAGTTTTAGAGTTAGAGTTATGTGCTATGGTTAGTGTTAGAGGTTGGGGTTAGGTTTACTGGTCACGGCCAGGGTTAGGTTTAGGGGGTAGCATTAGGGTTAGGCTTATGGTTAGGGTTAAGGGATAGGATTAGGGATAAGTGTTGGGCTTAGGGTTAGGGTTTAGTGTTATGGTTATCATTAACGATTAGGGGTAGGGTCAGGGTTAAATGCTTGGTTGCGGGTAATGGTTAGGGTCAGGGTTAAGGTTCACGGATAGGGTTAGTGTTAAGGGTTACGGGTAGGTTTAGGGTTCAGGGTTAGAGTTAGCATTAGGGCTTAAGGTTAGGATTAGGCGGTCGGTTCGATTTAGGGTTAGATCTAGGCGTTAGGGTAAGGGCTAGCGTTAGGGTTAAGAGATAGGGTTAGATTTAATGCTTACGATTAGGGTTAGGGTTTGGGGTTAAAGTAAGTGTTAGGGGTTAGGTTTAAGGATCAAAGGTTAGGGTTATTTTTAGCTGTAGTGTTAGGGTTAGGGATAAGGGATCCCATTAGCATTAAGGGTCTTCCTTCCTGTAGGGTTAAGGGTTAGGCTTAGAGTTAAAGGTGAAGGTTAGGGTCAGTGTTAAGATTTAGGGTGAGGGTTAGCGGTTAGGGTAAAGGTTAAGCGTTAGGGTTAGGGATTAGTCATTAGGGATTTTGATTAGTGTTAGGGTTAGCGATTAGTAGTTAGTGTTTTATGAAGGGGTATGGTTAGAATTAGGATTGGGGTTAGAGTTAGGGTGAGGTATAGGGGTTAGGTTTAGGGGTTAGTTTTAGGGTAAAAGGATAGGATTAGGGTTACGGGTTGGGCTTAGGTTTAGGGTTAAAGTTTACTGCTAGGGTTAGGGATAGGGTTCAGGGTTAGCTTTAGGGGTTCTGGTTAGGGTTAGGTGTTAGGTTAGTGTCAGGGTTAGGTCTAGTCGTGAGGGTAAGGTTTAGGGTTAGCTTTAAGAGCTAGGGTTAGGTTTAATGGTTAGGATTAGGATTAGGGTTAAGGGTTAGGGTAAGGCTTAGGGGTTAGGGTGAAGGGATAGGGTCAAGGGTTAGGGTTTTTGTTAGGCATAGCGTTGGGTTTAGAAGGAAGGGTTACTGTCAGTGTTAGGGTTGTAGGTAGGGTTACGGTTAGGGTTAGCGGTTTAGAATTAGGGTTAGGGATTAGGTGTCACAGTGATGACTAGGAGATAGGGTTAGAATTATGGGATAGGGGTTGTTCTCAGGAAATGGGTTATGCATTAACGTTAGGATAAGAGGTTAAAGTTAGGCGCACGGTGAGGTTTACGTGTTAAGGGGAGAAATAGGAACAGGGTTGGGTGTTATGTTCAAGGTTAGGGTTATCTGTTAAAGGTATTGTTTATGCTTAGCACACGGGCCATGTCTGCATTAGGCGGGCGGGGGGAGTTTAGCGGGCTGGGATTGTACCCGGGAACCCACTCTATCATACCCTGGGTATGCGCCCGTGGGTTTCATGCAGGACACAGTGGTAGAGCCTCCTTTCACGCATGGCATGGGAGGATTGCAGGCTTTCTAAACTCTAAGAAAGCAAGAAGTCTGAGAATTAGATTTAGGGTTAGGATTATGGTTAGGGTTAAGGATGAAGTTTAGTGTTAGGGTGAGAGCTTAGGGTTAGGGATTAGGGTTAGGGTTAAAGGTTAGTCTTAGGTTTAACGGTTACACTTTGGTTTAGGGTTGAGGTTTACGGTTAGGGTTTAGATGAGGGGTTAGTGTTTGGTACAGGGTTAGGGTTAAGTGTTAGGTTTAGGGTTGAAGATTAGGATTAGGGTTAGGATTAAAGGTTAGCGTGAGAGTTAACGCTTAGGGTTAAGGTTAAGAGTTAGGGTTTAGGGTTAGGGTTAGGGTTAGGGTTAGTTTTAGGGTTAGAGATATGTGCTATGGTTTGTGTTAGAGGTTAGGGTTAGGTTTACTGGTCACGGTTAGGGTTACGTTTATGGGGTAGCATTAGGGTTAAGGTTAAGGTTAAGGGATAGGATTAGGGATAAGTGTTGGGCTTAGGGTTAGGGTTTAGTGTTAGGGTTAGCATTAAGGATTAGGGTTAGGGTCAGGGTTAAA
>NW_027182848.1:57500-60000 GCF_041146395.1 Eulemur rufifrons
ATAGGAACAGGGTTGGGTGTTATGTTCAGGGTTAGGGTTATCTGTTAAAGGTATTGTTTATGCTTAGCGCACGGGCCCTGTCTGCATTAGGCGGGCGGGGGGAGTTTAGGGGGCTGGGATTGTACCCGGGAACCCACTCTATCATACTCTGGGTATGGGCCCGTGGGTTTCATGCAGGACACAGTGGTAGAGCCTCCTTTCACGCATGGAATGGGAGGATGGCAGGCTTTCTAAACTCTAAGAAAGCAAGAAGTCTGAGAATTAGATTTAGGGGTAGGATTATGGTTAGGGTTAAGGATGAAGTTTAGTGTTAGGGTGAGGGCTTAGGGTAAGGGCTTAGGGTTAGGGTTAAAGGCTACTCTTTGGTTTAACGGTTACACTTTGGTTTAGGGTTGAGGTTTACGGTTAGGGTTAAGATGAGGGGTTAGGGTTTGGTACAGGGTTAGGGTTAAGTGTTAGGTTTAGGGTTGAAGATTAGGATTAGGGTTAGGATTAAAGGTTAGCGTGAGAGATAACACGTAGGGTTAAGGTTAAGAGTTAGGGTTTAGGGTTAGGGTTGGGGTTAGGTTTAGTTTTAGGGTTAGAGTTATGTGCTATGGTTTGTGTTAGAGGTTAAGGTTAGGTTTACTGGTCACGGTTAGGGTTATGTTTAGGGGTTTGCGTTAGGGTTAGGGTTAAGGGATAGCATTACGGTTAAGTGTTGGGCTTAGGGTTAGGGTTTAGTGTTAGTGTTATCATTAAGGATTAAGGGAAGGGTCAGGTTTAAATGCTTGGGTGCGGGTAATGGTTAGGGTCAGGGTTAAGGTTCACGGATAGGGTTAGTGTTACGGGTTACGGGTAGGTTTAGGGTTCAGGGTTAGAGTTAGCATTAGGGCTTAAGGTTAGGATTAGGCGGTAGATTCGATTTCGGGTTAGATCTAGGCGTTAGGGTAAGGGCTAGCGTTAGGGTTCAGAGATAGGTTTAGGTTTAATGCTTAGGATTAGGGTTAGGGTTTGGGGTTAAAGTAAGTGTTAGGGGTTAGGTTTAAGGATCCAAGGTTAGGGTTATTTTTAGCTGTAGTGTTAGGGTTAGGGATAAGGGATCCCATTAGCATTAAGGGTCTTCCTTACTGTAGGGTTAAGGGTTAGGCTTAGAGTGAAAGGTTAAGGTTAGGGTCAGTGTTAAGATTTAGGGTGAGGGTTAACGGTTAGGGTAAAGATTAAGTGTTAGGGTTAGGGATTAGTGATTAGGATTTTTGGTTAGTGTTAGGTTAGCGGTTAGTGTTTTATGAAGGGGTATGGTTAGAATTAGGATTGGGGTTAGAGTTAGGGTGAGGTATAGGTGTTAGGTTTAGGGGTTAGTTTTAGGGTAAAAGGATAGGATTAGGGTTACGGGTTGGGCTTAGGTTTAGGGTTAAAGTTTACTGCTAGGGTTAGGGATAGGGTTCAGGGTTAGCTTTAGGGGTTCTGGTGAGGGTTAAGTGTTAGGTTAGTGTCAGGGTTAGGTCTATTCGTGAGGGTAAGGTTTAGGGTTAGGTTTAAGAGCTAGGGTTAGGTTTAATGGTTAGGATTAGGATTAGGGTTAAGGGTTAGGGTAAGTCTTAGGGGTTAGGGTGAAGGGTTAGGGTCAAGGGTTAGGGTTTTTGTTAGGCACAGTTGGGGTTAGAAGTAACGGTTACTGTCAGTGTTAGGGTTGTAGGTAGGGTTACGGTTAGGGTTAGCGGTTTGGAATTAGGGTTAGGGATTAGGTGTCACAGTCATGACTAGGAGATAGGGTTAGAATTATGGGATAGGGGTTGTTCTCAGGAAATGGGTTATGCATTAACGTTAGGATAAGAGGTTAAAGTTAGGCGCACAGTGAAGTTTACGTGTTAAGGGGAGAAATAGGAACAGGGTTGGGTGTTATGTTCAGGGTTAGGGTTATCTGTTAAAGGTATTGTTTATGCTTAGCGCACGGGCCCTGTCTGCATTAGGCGGGCGGGGGGGAGTTTTGGGGGCTGTGATTGTACCCGGGAACCCACTCTATCATACTCTGGGTATGGGCCCATGGGTTTCATACAGGACACAGTGGTAGAGCCTCCTTTCACGCATGGCATGGGAGGATTGCAGGCTTTCTAAACTCTAAGAAAGCAAGAAGTCTGAGAATTAGATTTAGGGTTAGGATTATGGTTAGGGTTAAGGATGAAGTTTAGTGTTAGGGTGAGGGCTTAGGGTTAGGGATTAGGGTTAGGGTTAAAGGTTACTCTTCGGTTTAACGGTTACACTTTGGTTTAGGGTTGAGGTTTACGGTTAGGGTTAAGATGAGGGGTTAGGGTTTGGTACAGGGTTAGGGTTAAGTGTAAGGTTTAGGGTTGAAGATTAGGATTAGGGTTAGGATTATAGGATAGTGTGAGAGTTAACGCTTAGGGTTAAGGTTAAGAGTTAGGGTTTAGGGTTAGGTTTAGGGTTAGGGTTAGTTTTAGGGTTAGAGTTATGTGCTATGGTCTGTGTTAGAGGTTAGGGTTAGGTTTACTGGTCACGG
>NW_027182848.1:67500-72500 GCF_041146395.1 Eulemur rufifrons
AAAGGTTAAGTGTTAGGGTTAGGGATTAGTGATTAGGGTTTTTGGTTAGTGTTAGGTTAGCGGTTAGTGTTTTATGAACGGGTATGGTTAGAATTAGGATTGGGTTTAGAGTTAGGGTGAGGTATAGGGGTTAGGTTTAGGGGTTAGTTTTAGGGTAAAAGGATAGGATTAGGGTTACGCGTTGGGCTTAGGTTTAGGGTTAAAGTTTACTGCTAGGGTTAGGGATAGGGTTCAGGGTTAGCTTTAGGGGTTCTGGTGCGGGTTAAGTGTTAGGTTAGCGTCAGGGTTAGGTCTAGTCGTGAGGGTAAGTTTGAGGGTTAGCTCTAAGAGCTAGGGTTAGGTTTAATGGTTAGGATTAGGATTAGGGTTAAGGGTTAGGGTAAGTCTTAGGGGTTAGGGTGAAGGGTTAGGGTCAAGGGTTAGGGTTTTTGTTAGGCATAGCGTTGGGGTTAGAAGTAAGGTTTACTGTCAGTGTTAGGGTTGTAGGTAGGGTTACGGTTAGGGTTGTCGGTTTGGAATTAGGGTTAGGTATTAGGTGTCACAGTGATGACTAGGAGATAGGGTTAGAATTATGGGATAGAGGTTGTTCTCAGGAAATGGGTTATGCATTAACGTTAGGATAAGAGGTTAAAGTTAGGCGCACGGTGACGTTTACGTGTTAAGGGGAGAAATAGGAACAGGGTTGGGTGTTATGTTCAGGGTTAGGGTTATCTGTTAAAGGTATTGTTTATGCTTAGCGCACGGGCCCTGTCTGCATTAGGCGGGCGGGGGAGAGTTTTGGGGGCTGGGATTGTACCCGGGAACCCACTCTATCATACTCTGGGTATGGGTCCGTGGGTTTCATACAGGACACAGTGGTAGAGCCTCCTTTCACGCATGGCATGGGAGGATGGCAGGCTTTCTAAACTCTAAGAAAGCAAGAAGTCTGAGAATTAGATTTAGGGTTAGGGTTATGGTTAGGGTTAAGGATGAAGTTTAGTGTTAGGGTAAGGGCTTAGGGTTAGGGATTAGGGTTAGGTTTAAAGGTTACTCTTAGGTTTAACGGTTACACTTTGGTTTAGGGTTGAGGTTTATGGTTAGGGTTAAGATGAGGGGTTAGGGTTTGGTACAGGGTTAGGGTTAAGTGTAAGGTTTAGGGTTGAATATTAGGATTAGGGTTAGGATTATAGGATAGCATGAGAGTTAACGCTTAGGGTTAAGGTTAAGAGTTAGGGTTTAGGGTTAGGTTTAAGGTTAGGGTTAGTTTTAGGGTTAGAGTTATGTGCTATGGTTTGTGTTAGAGGTTAGGGTTAGGTTTACTGGTGACGGTTAGGGTTACGTTTAGGGGTTAGCATTAGGGTTAGGGTTAGGGTTAGGGTTAAGGGCTAGGATTACGGTTAAGTGTTGGCCTTAGGGTTAGGGTTTACTGTTAGGGTTATCATTAAGGACTAGGGGTAGGGTCAGGGTTAAATGCCTGGGTGCGGGTAATGGTTAGGGTCAGGGTTAAGGTTCACGGATAGGGTTAGTGTTAAGGGTTACGGGTAGGTTTAGGGTTCAGGGTTAGAGTTAGCATTAGGGCTTAAGGTTAGGATTAGGCGGTAGGTTCGATTTAGGGTTAGATCTAGGCGTTCGGGTAAGGGCTAGCGTTAGGGTTAAGAGACAGGGTTAGGTTTAATGCTTAGGATTAGGGTTAGGGTTTGGGGTTAAAGTAAGTGTTAGGGGTTAGGTTTAAGGATGAAAGGTTACTGTTATTTTTAGCTGTAGTGTTAGGGTTACGGAAAAAGGATCCCATTAGCATTAAGGGTCTTCCTTACTGTAGGGTTAAGGGTTAGGCTTAGAGTTAAAGGTTAAGGTTAGGGTCAGGGTTAAGATTTAGGGTGAGGGTTAACGGTTAGGGTAAAGGTTAAGCGTTAGGGTTAGGGATTAGTGATTAGGGTTTTTGGTTAGTGTTAGGGATAGCGGTTAGGAGTTAGTGTTTTATGAAGGGGTATGGTTAGAATTAGGATTGGGGTTAGAGTTAGGGTGAGGTATAGGGGTTAGGTTTAGGGGTTAGTTTTAGGGTAAAAGGATAGGATTAGGGTTACGGGTTGGGCTTAGGTTTAGGGTTAAAGTTTACTGCTAGTGTTAGGGATAGGGTTCAGGGTTAGCTTTAGGGGTTCTTGTGAGGGTTAGGTGTTAGGTTAGTGTCAGGGTTAGGTCTAGTCGTGAGGGCAAGGTTCAGGGTTATCTTTAAGAGCTAGGGTTAGGTTTAATGGTTAGGATTAGGATTAGGGTTAAGGGTTAGGGTAAGGCTTAGGGGTTAGGGTGCAGGGTTAGGGTTTTTGTTAGGCATAGCTTTGGGGTTAGAAGTAAGGGTTACTGTCAGTGTCAGGGTTGTAGGTAGGGTTACGGTTAGGGTTGGCGGTTTAGAATTAGGGTTAGGGATTAGGTGTCTCAGTGATGACTAGGAGATAGGGTTAGAATTATGGGATAGGGGTTGTTCTCAGGAAATGGGTGATGCATTAACGTTAGGATAAGAGGTTAAAGTTAGGCGCACGGTGAGGTTTACGTGTTAAGGGGAGAAATAGGAACAGGGTTGGGTGTTATGTTCAGGGTTAGGGTTATCTGTTAAAGGTTTTGTTTATGCTTAGCGCACGGGCCCTGTCTGCATTAGGCGGGCGGGGGGAGTTTAGGGGGCTGGGATTGTACCCGGGAACCCACTCTATCATACTCTGGGTATGTGCCCGTGGGTTTCATGCAGGACACAGTGGTAGAGCCTCCTTTCACGCATGGCATGGGAGGATTGCAGGCTTTCTAAACTCTAAGAAATTAAGAAGTCTGAGAATTAGATTTAGGGTTAGGATTATGGTTAGGGTTAAGGATGAAGTTTAGTGTTAGGGTGAGGGCTTAGGGTTAGGGATTAGGGTTAGGGTTAAAGGTTACTCTTAGGTTTAACGGTTACACTTTGATTTAGGGTTGAGGTTTACGGTTAGGGTTAAGATGAGGGGTTAGGGTTTGGTACAGTATTAGGGTTAAGTGTTAGGTTTAGGGTTGAAGATTAGGATTAGGGTTAGGATTAAAGGTTAGCGTGAGAGTTAACGCTTAGGGTTAAGGTTAAGAGTTAGGGTTTAGGGTTAGGGTTGGGGTTAGGTTTAGTTTTAGGGTTAGAGTTATGTGCTATGGTTTGTGTTAGAGGTTAAGGTTAGGTTTACTGGTCACGGTTAGGGTTACGTTTAGGAGTTTGCGTTAGGGTTAGGGTTAAGGGATAGGATTAGGGTTAAGTGTTGGGCTTAGGGTTAGGGTTTAGTGTTAGTGTTATCATTAAGGATTAGGGGTAGGGTCAGGGTTAAATGCTTGGGTGCGGGTATTGGTTAGGGTCAGGGTTAAGGTTCACGGATAGGGTTAGTGTTAAGGGTTACGGGTAGGTTTAGGGTTCAGGGTTAGAGTTAGCATTAGGGCTTAAGGTTAGGATTAGGCGGTAGGTTCGATTTAGGGTTAGATCTAGGCGTTCGGGTAAGGGCTAGCGTTAGGGTTCAGAGATAGGGTTAGGTTTAATGCTTAGGATTAGGGTTAGGGTTTGGGGTTAAAGTAAGTGTTAGGGGTTAGGTTTAAGGATGAAAGGTTACTGTTATTTTTAGCTGTAGTGTTAGGGTTACGGAAAAGGGATCCCATTAGCGTTAAGGGTCTTCCTTACTGTAGGGTTAAGGGTTAGGCTTAGAGTTAAAGGTTAAGGTTAGGGTCAGTGTTAAGATTTAGGGTGAGGGTTAACGGTTAGGGTAAAGGTTAAGCCTTAGGGTTAGGGATTAGTGATTAGGGTTTTTGGTTAGTGTTAGGGTTAGCGGTTAGGAGTTAGTGCTTTATGAAGGGGTATGGTTAGAATTAGGATTGAGGTTAGAGTTAGGGTGAGGTATAGGGGTTAGGTTTAGGGGTTAGTTTTAGGGTAAAAGGTTAGGATTAGGGTTACGGGTTGGGCTTAGGTTTAGGGTTAAAGTTTACTGCTAGGGTTAGGGATAGGGTTCAGGGTTAGCTTTAGGGGTTCTGGTTAGGGTTAGGTGTTAGGTTAGTGTCAGGGTTAGGTCTAGTCGTGAGGGTAAGGTTTAGGGTTAGCTTTAAGAGCTAGGGTTAGGTTTAATGGTTAGGATTAGGATTAGGGTTAAGGGTTAGGGTAAGGCTTAGGGGTTAGGGTGAAGGGTTAGGGTCAAGGGTTAGGGTTTTTGTTAGGCATAGCGTTGGGGTTAGAAGTAAGGGTTACTGTCAGTGTCAGCTTTGTAGGTAGGGTTACGGTTAGGGTTAGCGGTTTAGAATTAGGGTTAGGGATTAGGTGTCACAGTGATGACTAGGAGATAGGGTTAGAATTATGGGATAGGGGTTGTTCTCAGGAAATGGGTTATGCATTAACGTTAGGATAAGAGGTTAAAGTTAGGCGCACGGTGAGGTTTACGTGTTAAGGGGAGAAATAGGAACAGTGTTGGGTGTTATGTTCAGGGTTAGGGTTATCTGTTAAAGGTATTGTTTATGATTAGTGCACGGGCCCTGTCTGCATTGGGCGGGCGGGGGGAGTTTAGGGGGCTGGGATTGTACCTGGGAACCCACTCTATCATACTCTGGGTATGAGCCCGTGTGTTTCATGCAGGACGCAGTGGTAGAGCCTCCTTTTACGCATGGCATGGGAGGATTGCAGGCTTTCTAAACTCTAAGAAAGCAAGAAGTCTGAGAATTAGATTTAGGGTTAGGATTATGGTTAGGGTTAAGGATGAAGTTTAGTGTTAGGGTGAGGGCTTAGGTTTAGGGATTAGGGTTAGGGTTAAAAGTTACTCTTAGGTTTAACGGTTACACTTTGGTTTAGGGTTGAGGTTTACGGTTAGGGTTAAGATGAGGGGTTAGGGTTTGGTACAGGGTTAGGGTTAAGTGTTAGGTTTAGGGTTGAAGATTAGGATTAAGGTTAGGATTAAAGGTTAGCGTGAGAGTTAACTCTTAGTGTTAAGGTTAAGAGTTGGGGTTTAGGGTTAGGGTTAGGGTTAGGGTTAGTTTTAGGGATAGAG
>NW_027182848.1:92500-95000 GCF_041146395.1 Eulemur rufifrons
CGGTGAAGTTTACGTGTTAAAGGGAGAAATAGGAACAGGGTTGGGTGTTATGTTCAGGGTTAGGGTTATCTGTTAAAGGTATTGTTCATGCTTAGCGCACGGGCCCTGTCTGCATTAGGCGGGCGGTGGGGGAGTTTTGGGGGCTACGACTGTACCCGGGAACCCACTCTATCATACTCTGGGTATGAGTCCGTGGGTTTCATACAGGACACAGTGGTAGAGCCTCCTTTCACGCATGGCATGGGAGGATTGCAGGCTTTCTAAACTCTAAGAAAGCAAGAAGTCTGAGAATTAGATTTAGGGTTAGTATTATGGTTAGGGTTAAGGATGAAGTTTAGTGTTAGGGTGAGGGCTTAGGGTTAGGGATTAGGGTTAGGGTTAAAGGTTACTCTTAGGTTTAACGGTTACACTTTGGTTTAGGGTTGAGGTTTACGGTTAGGGTTAAGATGAGGGGTTAGGGTTTGGTACAGGGTTAGGGTTAAGTGTAAGGTTTAGGGTTGAAGATTAGGATTAGGGTTAGGATTATAGGATAGCGTGAGAGTTAACGCTTAGGGTTAAGGTTAAGAGTTAGGGTTTAGGGTTAGGTTTAGGGTTAGGGTTAGTTTTAGCGTTAGAGTTATGTGCTATGGTTTGTGTTAGAGGTTAGGGTTAGGTTTACTGGTGACGGTTAGGGTTACGTTTAGGGGTTAGCATTAGGGTTAGGGTTAGGGTTAGGTTTAAGGGATAGGATTACGGTTAAGTGTTGGCCTTAGGGTTAGGGTTTAGTGTTAGGGTTATCATTAAGGACTAGGGGTAGGGTCAGGGTTAAATGCCTGGGTGCGGGTAATGGTTAGGGTCATGGTTAAGGTTCAAGGATAGGGTTAGTGTTAAGGGTTACGGGTAGGTTTAGGGTTCAGGGTTAGAGTTAGCATTAGGGCTTAAGGTTAGGATTAGGCGGTAGGTTCGATTTAGGGTTAGATCTAGGCGTTCGGGTAAGGGCTAGCATTAGGGTTAAGAGATAGGGTTAGGTTTAATGCTTAGGATTTTGGTTAGGGTTTGGGGTTAAAGTAAGTGTTAGGGGTTAGGTTTAAGGATGAAAGGTTACTGTTATTTTTAGCTGTAGTGTTAGGGTTACGGAAAAGGGATCCCATTAGCATTAAGGGTCTTCCTTACTGTAGGGTTAAGGGTTAGGCTTAGAGTTAAAGGTTAAGGTTAGGGTCAGTGTTAAGATTTAGGGTGAGGGTTAACGGTTCGGGTAAAGGTTAAGCGTTAGGGTTAGGGATTAGTGATTAGGGTTTTTGGTTAGAGTTAGGGTTAGCGGTTAGGAGTTAGTGTTTTATGAAGGGGTATGGTTAGAATTAGGATTGGGGTTAGAGTTAGGGTGAGGTATAGGGGTTAGGTTTAGGGGTTAGTTTTAGGGTAAAAGGATAGGATTAGGGTTACGGGTTGGGCTTAGGTTTAGGGGTAAAGTTTACTGCTAGGGTTAGGGATAGGGTTCAGGCTTAGCTTTAGGGGTTCTGCTTAGGGTTAGGCGTTAGGTTAGTGTCAGGGTTAGGTCTAGTCGTGAGGGCAAGGTTCAGGGTTATCTTTAAGAGCTAGGGTTAGGTTTAATGGTTAGGATTAGGATTAGGGTTAAGGTTCAGGGTAAGGCTTAGGGGTTAGGGTGAAGGGATAGGGTCAAGGGTTAGGGTTTTTTTTAGGCATAGCGTTGGGGTTAGAAGTAAGGGTTACTGTCAGTGTTAGGTAGGGTTACGGTTAGGGTTAGCGATTTAGAATTAGGGTTAGGGATTAGGTGTCACAGTGATGACTAGGAGATAGGGTTAGAATTATGGGATAGGGGTTGTTCTCAGGAAATGGGTTATGCATTAACGTTAGGATAAGAGGTTAAAGTTAGGCGCACGGTGAGGTTTACGTGTTAACTGGAGAAAGAGGAACAGGGTTGGGTGTTATGTTCAGGGTTAGGGTTATCTGTTAAAGGTATTGTTTATGCTTAGCACACGGGCCCTGTCTGCATTACGCGGGCGGGGGGAGTTTAGCGGGCTGGGATTGTACCCGGGAAACCACTCTATTATACCCTGGGTATGGGCCCGTGGGTTTCATGCAGGACACAGTGGTAGAGCCTCCTTTCACGCATGGCATGGGAGGATTGCAGGCTTTGTAAACTCTAAGAAAGCAAGAAGTCTGAGAATCAGATTTAGGGTTAGGATTATGGTTAGGGTTAAGGATGAAGTTTAGTGTTAGGGTGAGGGCTTAGGGTTAGGGATTCGGGTTAGGGTTAAAGGTTACTCTTAGGTTTAACGGTTACACTTTGGTTTAGGGTTGAGGTTTACGGTTAGGGTTTAATGAGGGGTTAGTGTTTGGTACAGGGTTAGGGTTAAGTGTTAGGTTTAGGGTTGAAGATTAGGATTAGGGTTAGGATTAAAGGTTAGCGTGAGAGTTAACGCTGAGGGTTAAGGTTAAGAGTTAGGGTTTAGGGTTAGGGTTAGGGTTAGGGTTAGTTTTAGGGTTAGAGTTATGTGCT
>NW_027182848.1:102500-107500 GCF_041146395.1 Eulemur rufifrons
GGGATAGGGTTTTGGGTTAAAGTAAGTGTTAGGGGTTAGGTTTAAGGATCAAAGGTTAGGGTTATTTTTAGCTGTAGTGTTAGGGTTAGGGATAAGGGATCCCATTAGCATTAAGGGTCTTCCTTACTGTAGGCTTAAGGGTTAGGCTTAGAGTTAAAGGTTCAGGTTAGGGTCAGTGTTAAGATGTAGGGTGAGGGTTAACGGTTAGGGTAAAGGTTAAGCGTTAGGGTTAGGGATTAGTGATTAGGATTTTTGGTTAGTGTTAGGGTTAGCGGTTAGGAGTTAGTGTTTTATCAAGGGGTATGGTTAGAATTAGGATTGGGGTTAGAGTTAGGGTGAGGTATAGGGGTTAGGTTTAGGGGTTAGTTTTAGGGTAAAAGGATAGGATTAGGGTTACGGGTTGGGCTTAGGTTTAGGGTTAAAATTTACTGCTAGGGTTAGGGATAGGGTTCAGGGTTAGCTTTAGGGGTTCTGGTGAGGGTTAAGTGTTAGGTTAGTGTCAGGGTTAGGTCTAGTCGTGAGGGTAAGGTTTAGGGTTAGCTTTAAGAGCTAGGGTTAGGTTTAATGGTTAGGATTAGGATTAGGGTTAAGGGTTAGGGTAAGTCTTAGGGGTTAGGGTGAAGGGTTAGGGTCAAGGGTTAGGGTTTTTGTTAGGCATAGCGTTGGGGTTAGAAGTAAGGGTTACTGTCAGTGTCAGGGTTGTAGGTAGGGTTACGGTTAGGGTTAGCGGTTTAGAATTAGGGTTAGGGATTAGGTGTCACAGTGATGACTAGGAGATAGGGTTAGAATTATGGGATAGGGGTTGTTCTCAGGAAATGGGTTATGCATTAACGTTAGGATAAGAGGTTAAAGTTAGGCGCACGGTGAGGTTTATGTGTTAATGGGAGAAATAGGAACAGGGTTGGGTGTTATGTTCAGGGTTAGGGTTATCTGTTACAGGTATTGTTTATGCTTAGCGCACGGGCCCTGTCTGCATTGGGCTGGCGGGGGGAGTTTAGGTTACTGGGATTGTACCCGGGAACCCACTCTATCATACTCTGGGTATGAGCTCGTGGGTTTCATGCAGGACGCAGAGGTAGAGCCTCCTTTCACGCATGGCATGGGAGGGTTGCAGGCTTTCTAAACTCTAAGAAAGCAAGAAGTCTGAGAATTAGATTTAGGGTTAGGATTCTGGTTAGGGTTAAGGATGAAGTTTAGTGTTAGGGTGAGGGCTTAGGGTTAGGGATTAGGGTTAGGGTTAAAGGTTTCTCTTAGGTTTAATGTTTACACTTTGGTATAGGCTTGAGTTTTACCGTTAGGGTTAAGATGAGGGGTTAGGGTTTGGTACAGGGTTAGGGTTAAGTGTTAGGTTTAGGGTTGAAGATTAGGATTAGGGTTAGGATTAAAGGTTAGCGTGAGAGTTAACGCTTAGGGTTAAGGTTAAGAGTTAGGGTTTAGGGTTAGGGTTAGGGTTAGGGTTAGATTTAGGGTTAGAGTTATGAGCTACGCTTTGTGTTACAGGTTAGGGTTAGGTTTACTGGTCACGGTTAGGGTTACGTTTAGGGGGTAGCATTAGGGTTAGGGTTAGGGTTAAGGGATAGGATTAGGGATAAGTGTTGGGCTTAGGGTTAGGGTTTAGTGCTAGGGTTAGCATTAAGGATTAGCGTTAGGGTCAGGGTTAAATGCTTGGGTGCGGGTAATAGTTAGGGTCAGGGTTAAGGTTCACGGATAGGGTTAGTGTTAAGGGTTACGGGTAGGTTTAGGGTTCAGGGTTAGAGTTAGCCTTAGGGCTTAAGGTTAGGATTAGGCGGTAGGTTAGACTTAGGGTTAGATCTAGGCGTTAGGGTAAGGGCTAGCGTTAGGGTTAAGAGACAGGGTTAGGTTTAATGCTTAGGATTAGGGTTAGGGTTTGGGGTTAAAGTAAGTGTTAGGGGTTAGGTTTCAGGATCCAAGGTTAGGGTTATTTTTAGCTGTAGTGTTAGGGTTAGGGATATGGGATCCCATTAGCATTAAGGGTCTTCCTTACTGTAGGGTTAAGGGTTAGGCTTAGAGTTAAAAGTTAAGGTTAGGGTGAGTGTTAAGATTTAGGGTGAGGGTTAACGGTTAGGGTAAAGGTTAAGTGTTAGGGTTAGGGATTAGTGATTAGGGTTTTTGGTTAGTGTTAGGTTAGCGGTTAGTGTTTTATGAAGGGGTATGGTTAGAATTAGGATTGGGGTTAGGGTTAGGGTGAGGTATAGGGGTTAGGTTTAGGGGTTAGTTTTAGGGTAAAAGGATAGGATTAGGGTTACGGGTTGGGCTTAGGTTTAGGGTTAAAGTTTACTGCTAGGGTTAGGGATAGGGTTCAGGGTTAGCTTTAGGGGTTCTGGTGAGGGTTAAGTGTTAGGTTACTGTCAGGGTTAGGTCTAGTCGTGAGGGTAAGGTTTAGGGTTAGCTTTAAGAGCTAGCGTTAGGTTTAATGGTTAGGATTAGGATTAGGGTTAAGGGTTAGGGTAAGTCTTAGGGGTTATGGTGAAGGGTTAGGGTCAAGGGTTAGGGTTTTTGTTAGGCATAGCGTTGGGGTTAGAAGTAAGGGTTACTGTCAGTGTTAGGGTTGTAGGTAGGGTTACAGTTAGGGTTAGCGGTTTAGAATTAGGGTTAGGGATTAGGTGTCACAGTGATGACTAGGAGATAGGGTTAGAATTATGGGATAGGGGTTGTTCTCAGGAAATGGGTTATGCATTAACGTTAGGATAAGAGGTTAAATTTAGGCGCACGGTGAGGTTTACGTGTTAAGGGGAGAAATAGGAACAGGGTTCGGTGTTATGTTCAGGGTTAGGGTTATCTGTTAAAGGTATTGTTTATGCTTAGCGCACGGGCCCTGTCTGCATTGGGCCGGCGGGGGGAGTTTAGGGGGCTGGGATTGTACCCGGGAACCCACTCTATCATACTCTCGGTATGGGCCCGTGGGTTTCATGCAGGACACAGTGGTAGAGCCTCCTTTCACGCATGGCATGGGAGGATGGCAGGCTTTCTAAACTCTAAGAAAGCAAGAAGTCTGAGAATGAGATTTAGGGTAGGATTATGGTTAGGGTTAAGGATGAAATTTAGTGTTAGGGTTAGGGCTTAGGGTTAGGGCTTAGGGTTAGGGTTAAAGGCTACTCTTAGGTTTAACGGCTACACTTTGGTTTAGGGTTGAGGTTTACGGTTAGGGTTAAGATGAGGGGTTAGGGTTTGGTACAGGGTTAGGGTTAAGTGTTAGGTTTAGGGTTGAAGATTAGGATTAGGGTTAGTATTAAAAGTTAGCGTGAGAGTTAACGCTTAGGGTTAAGGTTAAGAGTTAGGGTTTAGGGTTAGGTTTGGGGTTAGGTTTAGTTTTAGGGTTAGAGTTATGTGCTATGGTTTGTGTTAGAGGTTAAGGTTAGGTTTACTGGTCACGGTTAGGGTTACGTTTAGGGGTTTGCGTTAGGGTTAGGGTTAAGGGATAGGATTAGGGTTAAGTGTTGGGCTTAGGGTTAGGGTTTAGTGTTAGTGTTATCATTAAGGATTAGGGGTAGGGTCAAGGTTAAATGCTTGGGTGCGGGTAATGGTTAGGGTCAGGGTTAAGGTTCACGGATAGGGTTAGTGTTAAGGGTTACGGGTAGGTTTAGGGTTCAGGGTTAGAGTTAGCATTAGGGCTTAAGGTTAGGATTAGGCGGTAGGTTCGATTTAGGGTTAGATCTAGGCGTTAGGGTAAGGGCTAGCGTTAGGGTTCAGAGATAGGGTTAGGTTTAATGCTTAGGATTAGGGTTAGGGTTTGGGGTTAAAGTAAGTGTTAGGGGTTAGGTTTAAGGATCCAAGGTTAGGGTTATTTTTAGCTGTAGTGTTAGGGTTAGGGATAAGGGATCCCATTAGCATTAAGGGTCTTCCTTACTGTAGGCTTAAGGGTTAGGCTTAGCGTTAAAGGTTAAGGTTAGGGTCAGTGTTAAGATTTAGGGTGAGGGTTAACGGTTAGGGTAAAGGTTAAGTGTTAGGGTTAGGGATTAGTGATTAGGGTTTTTGGTTAGTGTTAGGTTAGCGGTTAGTGTTTTATGAAGGGGTATGTTTAGAATTAGCATTGGGGTTAGGGTTAGGGTGAGGTATAGGGGTTAGGTTTAGGGGTTAGTTTTAGGGTAAAAGGATAGGATTAGGGTTACGGGTTGGGCTTAGGTTTAGGGTTAAAGTTTACTGCTAGGGTTAGGGATAGGGTTCAGGGTTAGCTTTAGGGGTTCTGGTTAGGGTTAAGTGTTAGGTTAGTGTCAGGTTAGGTCTAGTCGTGAGGGTAAGGTTTAGGGTTATCTTTAAGAGCTAGGGTTAGGTTTAATGGTTAGGATTAGGATTAGGGTTAAGGGTTAGGGTAAGTCTTAGGGGTTAGGGTGAAGGGTTAGGGTCAAGGGTTAGGGTTTTTGTTAGGCATAGCGTTGGGGTTAGAAGTAAGGGTTACTGTCAGTGTTAGGGTTGTAGGTAGGGTTACGGTTAGGGTTAGCGGTTTAGAATTAGGGTTAGGGATTAGGTGTCACAGTGATGACTAGGAGATAGGGTTAGAATTATGGGATAGGGGTTGTTCTCAGGAAATGGGTTATGCATTAACGTTAGGATAAGAGGTTAAAGTTAGGCGCACGGTGAAGTTTACGTGTTAAAGGGAGAAATAGGAACAGGGTTGGGTGTTATGTTCAGGGTTAGGGTTATCTGTTAAAGGTATTGTTCATGCTTAGCGCACGGGCCCTGTCTGCATTAGGCGGGCGGGGGGGGAGTTTTGGGGGCTACGATTGTACCCGGGAAGCCACTCTATCATACTCTGGGTATGGGTCCGTGGGTTTCATACAGGACACAGTGGTAGAGCCTCCTTTCACGCATGGCATGGGAGGATTGCAGGCTTTCTAAACTCTAAGAAAGCAAGAAGTCTGAGAATTAGATTTAGGGTTAGGATTATGGTTAGGGTTAAGGATGAAGTTTAGTGTTAGGGTGAGGGCTTAGGGTTAGGGATTCGGGTTATGGTTAAAGGTTAGTCTTAGGTTTAACGGTTA
>NW_027182848.1:112500-125000 GCF_041146395.1 Eulemur rufifrons
AGGCTTAAGGGTTATGCTTAGCGTTAAAGGTTCAGGTTAGGGTCAGTGTTAAGATTTAGGGTGAGGGTTAACGGTTAGGGTAAAGGTTAAGCGTTAGGGTTAGGGATTAGTGATCAGGGTTTTTGGTTAGTGTTAGGGTTAGCGGTTAGGAGTTAGTGTTTTATGAAGGGGTATGGTTAGAATTAAGATTGGGGTTAGAGTTAGGGTGAGGTATAGGGGTTAGGTTTAGGGGTTAGTTTTAGGGTAAAAGGATAGGATTAGGGTTACGGGTTGGGCTTAGGTTTAGGGTTAAAGTTTACTGCTAGGGTTAGGGATAGGGTTCAGGGTTAGCTTTAGGGGTTCTGGTTAGGGTTAGGTTTTAGGTTAGTGTCAGCGTTAGGTCTAGTCGTGAGGGTAAGGTTTAGGGTTAGCTTTAAGAGCTAGGGTTAGGTTTAATGGTTAGGATTAGGATTAGGGTTAAGGGTTAGGGTAAGGCTTAGGGGTTAGGGTGAAGGTTTAGGGTTTTTGTTAGGCATAGCGTTGGGGTTAGAAGTAAGGGTTACTGTCAGTGTCAGGGTTGTAGGTAGGGTTACGGTTAGGGTTAGCGGTTTAGAATTAGGGTTAGGGATTAGGTGTCACAGTGATGACTAGGAGATAGGGATAGAATTATGGGATAGGGGTTGTTCTCAGGAAATGGGTTATGCATTAACGTTAGGATAAGAGGTTAAAGTTAGGCGCACGGTGAGGCTTACGTGTTAAGGGGAGAAATAGGACAGGGTTGGGTGTTATGTTCAGGGTTAGGGTTATCTGTTACAGGTATTGTTTCTGCTTAGCGCACGGGCCCTGTCTGCATTAGGCGGGCGGGGGGAGTTTAGGGGGCTGGGATTGTACCCGGGAACCCACTCTATCATACTCTGGGTATGGGCCCGTGGGTTTCATGAAGGACACAGTGGTAGAGCCTCCTTTCACGCATGGCATGGGAGGATTGCAGGCTTTCTAAACTCTAAGAAAGCAAGAAGTCTCAGAATGAGATTTAGGGTTGGATTATGGTTAGGGTTAAGGATGAAGTTTAGTGTTAGGGTGAGGGCTTAGGGTTAGGGATTAGGGTTAGGGTTAAAGATTACTCTTAGGTATAACGGTTACACTTTGGTTTAGGGTTGAGGTTTACGGTTAGTGTTAAGATGAGCGGTTACGGTTTGGTATAGGGTTAGGGTTAAGTGTTAGGTTTAGGGTTGAAGATTAGGATTAGGGTTAGGATTAAAGGTTAGCGTGAGAGTTAACGCTTAGTGTTAAGGTTAAGAGTTAGGGTTTATGGTTAGGGTTAGGGTTAGGGTTAGTTTTAGGGTTAGAGTTATGTGCTATGATTTGTGTTAGAGGTTAGGGTTAGGTTTACTGGGCACGGATAGGGTTACGTTTAGGGGTTAGCATTAGGGTTAGGGTTAGGGTTAAGGGATAGGTTTAGGGTTAAGTTTTGGGCTTAGGGTTAGGGTTTAGTCTTAGGGTTAGCATTAAGGATTAGGGTTAGGGTCAGGGTTAAATGCTTGGGTGCGGGTAATGGTTAGGGTGAGGGTTAAGGTTCACGGATAGGGTTAGTGTTAAGGGTTATGGGTAGGTTTAGGGTTCAGGGTTAGAGTTAGCATTAGGGGTTAAGGTTAGGATTAGGCGGTAGGTTAGATTTAGGGTTAGATCTAGGCGTTAGGGTAAGGGCTAGCGTTAGGGTTAAGAGATAGGTTTAGGTTTAGGGTTAGGGTTAGGGTTAGGGTTTGGGGTTAAAGTAAGTGTTAGGGGTTAGGTTTAAGGATCCAAGGTTAGGGTTATTTTTAGCTGTAGTGTTAGGGTTAGGGATAAGGGATCCCATTAGCATTAAGGGTCTTCCTTACTGTAGGGTTAAGTGTTAGGCTTAGAGTTAAAGGTTAAGGTTAGGGTCAGTGTTAAGATTTAGGGTGAGGGTTAACGGTTAGGGTAAAGGTTAAGCGTTAGGGTTAGGGATTAGTGATTAGGGTTTTTGGTTAGTGTTAGGTTAGCAGTTAGTGTTTTATGAAGGGGTATGGTTAGAATTAGGATTGGGGTTAGAGTTAGGGTGAGGTATAGGGGTTAGGTTTAGGGGTTAGTTTTAGGGTAAAAGGATAGGATTAGGGTTACGGGTTGGGCTTAGGTTTAGGGTTAAAGTTTACTGCTAGGGTTAGGGATAGGGTTCAGGGTTAGCTTTAGGGGTTCTGGTGAGGGTTAAGTGTTAGGTTAGTGTCAGGGTTAGGTCTAGTCGTGAGGGTAAGGTTTAGGGTTAGCTTTAAGAGCTAGGGTTAGGTTTAATGGTTAGGATTAGGATTAGGGTTAAGGGTTAGGGTAAGTCTTAGGGGTTAGGGTGAAGGGTTAGGGTCAAGGGTTAGGGTTTTTGTTAGGCATAGCGTTGGGGTTAGAAGTAAGGGTTACTGTCAGTGTTAGGGTGGTAGGTAGGGTTACGGTTAGGGTTAGCGGTTTGGAATTAGGCTTAGGGATTAGGTGTCACAGTGATGACTAGGAGATAGGGTTAGAATTATGGGATAGGGGTTGTTCTCAGGAAATGGGTTATGCATTAACGTTAGGATAAGAGGTTAAAGTTAGGCGCACGGTGAAGTTTACGTGTTAAGGGGAGAAATAGGAACAGGGTAGGGTGTTATGTTCAGGGTTAGGGTTATCTGTTAAAGGTATTGTTTATGCTTAGCGCACGGGCCCTGTCTGCATTAGGCGGGCGGGGGGGAGTTTTGGGGGCTGGGATTGTACCCGGGAAGCCACTCTATCATACTCTGGGTATGGGTCCGTGGGTTTCATACAGGACACAGTGGTAGAGCCTCCTTTCACGCATGGCATGGGAGGATTGCAGGCTTTCTAAACTCTAAGAAAGCAAGAAGTCTGAGAATTAGATTTAGGGTTAGGATTATGGTTAGTGTTAAGGATGAAGTTTAGTGTTAGGGTGAGGGCTTAGGGTTAGGGATTAGGGTTAGGGTTAAAGGTTACTCTTAGGTTTAACGGTTACACTTTGGTTTAGGGTTGAGGTTTACGGTTAGGGTTAAGAAGAGGGGTTAGGGTTTGGGACAGGGTTAGGGTTAAGTGTAAGGTTTAGGGTTGAAGATTAGGATTAGGGTTAGGATTAAAGGTTAGCGTGAGAGTTAACGCTTAGGGTTAAGGTTAAGAGTTAGGGTTTAGGGTTAGGGTTAGGGTTAGGGTTAGTTTTAGGGTTAGAGTTATGTGCTATGGTTTGTGTTAGAGGTTAGGGTTAGGTTTACTGGTGACGGTTAGGGTTACGTTTAGGGGTTAGCATTAGGGTTAGGGTTAGGGTTAGGGTTAAGGGATAGGATTACGGTTAAGTTTTGGCCTTAGGGTTAGGGTTTAGTGTTAGGGTTATCATTAAGGACTAGGGGTAGGGTCAGGGTTAAATGCCTGGGTGCGGGTAATGGTTAGGGTCAGGGTTAAGGTTCACGGATAGGGTTAGTGTTAAGGGTTACGGGTAGGTTTAGGGTTCAGGGTTAGAGTTAGCATTAGGGCTTAAGGTTAGGATTAGGCGGTAGGTTCGATTTAGGGTTAGATCTAGGCGTTCGAGTAAGGGCTAGCGTTAGGGTTAAGAGATAGGGTTAGGTTTAATGCTTAGGATTAGGGTTAGGGTTTGGGGTTAAAGTAAGTGTTAGGGGTTAGGTTTAAGGATGAAAGGTTACTGTTATTTTTAGCTGTAGTGTTAGGGTTACGGAAAAGGGATCCCATTAGCATTAAGGGTCTTCCTTACTGTAGGGTTAAGGGTTAGGCTTAGAGTTAAAGGTTAAGGTTAGGGTCAGTGTTAAGATTTAGGGTGAGGGTTAACGGTTAGGGTAAAGGTTAAGCGTTAGGGTTAGGGATTAGTGATTAGGGTTTTTGGTTAGTGTTAGGGTTAGCGGTTAGGAGTTAGTGTTTTATGAAGGGGTATGGTTAGAATTAGGATTGGGTTAGGGTTAGGGTGAGGTATAGGGGTTAGGTTTAGGGGTTAGTTTTAGGGTAAAAGGATAGGATTAGGGTTACGGGTTGGGCTTAGGTTTAGGGTTAAAGTTTACTGCTAGGGTTAGGGATAGGGTTCAGGCTTAGCTTTAGGGGTTCTGCTTAGGGTTAGGTGTTAGGTTAGACTCAGGGTTAGGTCTAGTCGTGAGGGCAAGGTTCAGGGTTATCTTTAAGAGCTAGGGTTAGGTTTAATGGTTAGGATTAGGATTAGGGTTAAGGGTTAGGGTAAGGCTTAGGGGTTAGGGTGAAGGGTTAGGGTTTTTGTTAGGCATAGCGTTGGGGTTAGAAGTAAGGGTTACTGTCAGTGTTAGGGTTGTAGGTAGGGTTACGGTTAGGGTTAGCGGTTTAGAATTAGGGTTAGGGATTAGGTGTCACAGTGATGACTAGGAGATAGGGTTAGAATTATGGGATAGGGGTTGTTCTCAGGAAATGGGTTATGCATTAACGTTAGGATAAGAGGTTAATGTTAGGCGCACGGTGAGGTTTACGTGTTAAGGGGAGAAATAGGAACAGGGTTGGGTGTTATGTTCAGGGTTAGGGTTATCTGTTAAAGGTATTGTTTATGCTTAGCGCACGGGCCCTGTCTGCATTAGGCGGGTGGGGGGGAGATTTGGGGGCAGGGATTGTACCCGGGAACCCACTCTATCATACTCTGGGTATGGGTCCGTGGGTTTCATACAGGACACAGTGGTAGAGCCTCCTTTCACGCATGGCATGGGAGGATGGCAGGCTTTCTAAACTCTAAGAAAGCAAGAAGTCTGAGAATTAGATTTAGGGTTAGGATTACGGTTAGGGTTAAGGATGAAGTTTAGTGTTAGGGTGAGGGCTTAGGGTTAGGGATTAGGGTTAGGGTTAAAGGTTACTCTTAGGTTTAACGGTTACACTTTGGTTTAGGGTTGAGGTTTACTGTTAGGGTTAAGATGAGGGGTTAGGGTTTGGTACAGGGTTAGGGTTAAGTGTAAGGTTTAGGGTTGAAGATTAGGATTAGGGTTAGGATTAAATGTTAGCGTGAGAGTTAACGCTTAGGGTTAAGGTTAAGAGTTAGGGTTTAGGGTTAGGGTTGGGGTTAGGTTTAGTTTTAGGGTTAGAGTTATGTGCTATGGTTTGTGTTAGAGGTTAAGGTTAGGTTTACTGGTCACGGTTAGGGTTACGTTTAGGGGTTTGCGTTAGGGTTAGGGTTAAGGGATAGGATTAGGGTTAAGTGTTGGGCTTAGGGTTAGGGTTTAGTGTTAGTGTTATCATTAAGGATTAGGGGTAGGGTCAGGGTTAAATGCTTGGGTGCGGGTAATGGTTAGGGTCAGGGTTAAGGTTCACGGATAGGGTTAGTGTTAAGGGTTACGGGTAGGTTTAGGGTTCAGGGTTAGAGTTAGCATTAGGGTTTAAGGTTAGGATTAGGCGGTAGGTTCGATTTGGGGTTAGATCTAGGCGTTAGGGTAAGGGCTAGCGTTAGGGTTCAGAGATAGGGTTAGGTTTAATGCTTAGGATTAGGGTTAGGGTTTGGGGTTAAAGTAAGTGTTAGGGGTTAGGTTTAAGGATCCAAGGTTAGGGTTATTTTTAGCTGTAGTGTTAGGGTTAGGGATAAGGGATCCCATTAGCATTAAGGGTCTTCCTTACTGTAGGGTTAAGGGTTAGGCTTAGAGTTAAAGGTTAAGGTTAGGGTCAGTGTTAAGATTTAGGGTGAGGGTTAACGGTTAGGGTAAAGGTTAAGTGTTAGGGTTAGGGATTAGTGATTACGGTTTTTGGTTAGTGTTAGGTTAGCGGTTAGTGTTTTATGAAGGGGTATGGTTAGAATTAGGATTGGGGTTAGAGTTAGGGTGAGGTATAGGGGTTAGGTTTAGGGGTTAGTTTTAGGGTAAAAGGATAGGATTAGGGTTACGGGTTGGGCTTAGGTTTAGGCTTAAAGTTTACTGCTAGGGTTAGGGATAGGGTTCAGGGTTAGCTTTAGGGGTTCTGGTGAGGGTTAAGTGTTAGGTTAGTGTCAGGGTTAGGTCTAGTCGTGAGGGTAAGGTTTAGGGTTAGCTTTAAGAGCTAGGGTTAGGTTTAATGGTTAGGATTAGGATTAGGGTTAAGGGTTAGGGTAAGGCTTAGGGGTTAGGGTGAAGGGTTAGGGTCAAGGGTTAGGGTTTTTGTTAGGCATAGCGTTGGGGTTAGAAGTAAGGGTTACTGTCTGTGTTAGGGTGGTAGGTAGGGTTACGGTTAGGGTTAGCGGTTTGGAATTAGGGTTAGGGATTAGGTGTCACAGTGATGACTAGGAGATAGGGTTAGAATTATGGGATAGGGGTTGTTCTCAGGAAATGGGTTATGCATTAACGTTAGGATAAGAGGTTAAAGTTAGGCGCACGGTGAAGTTTACGTGTTAAGGGGAGAAATAGGAACAGGGTAGGGTGTTATGTTCAGGGTTAGGGTTATCTGTTAAAGGTATTGTTTATGCTTAGCGCACGGGCCCTGTCTGCATTAGGCGTGCGGGGGGGAGTTTTGGGGGCTGGGATTGTACCCGGGAAGCCACTCTATCATACTCTGGGTATGGGTCCGTGGGTTTCATACAGGACACAGTGGTAGAGCCTCCTTTCACGCATGGCATGGGAGGATTGCAGGCTTTCTAAACTCTAAGAAAGCAAGAAGTCTGAGAATTAGATTTAGGGTTAGGATTCTGGTTAGGGTTAAGGATGAAGTTTAGTGTTAGGGTGAGGGCTTAGGGTTAGGGATTAGGGTTAGGGTTAAAGGTTACTCTTAGGTTTAACGGTTACACTTTGGTTTAGGGTTGAGGTTTACGGTTAGGGTTAAGATGAGGGGTTAGGGTTTGGTACAGGGTTAGGGTTAAGTGTAAGGTTTAGGGTTGAAGATTAGGATTAGGGTTAGGATTATAGGATAGCGTGAGAGTTAACGCTTAGGGTTAAGGTTAAGAGTTAGTGTTTAGGGTTAGGTTTAGGGTTAGGGTTAGTTTTAGGGTTAGAGTTATGTGCTATGGTTTGTGTTAGAGGTTAGGGTTAGGTTTACTGGTGACGGTTAGGGTTACATTTAGGAGTTAGCATTAGGGTTAGGGTTAGGGTTAGGGTTAAGGGATAGGATTATGGTTAAGTGTTGGCCTTAGGGTTAGACTTTAGTGTTAGGGTTATCATTAAGGACTAGGGGTAGGGTCAGGGTTAAATGCCTGGGTGCGGGTAATGGTTAGGGTCAGGGGTAAGGTTAACGGATAGGGTTAGTGTTAAGGTTTACGGGTAGGTTTAGGGTTCAGTGTTAGAGTTAGCATTAGGGCTTAAGGTTAGGATTAGGCGGTAGGTTCGATTTAGGGTTAGATCTAGGCGTTCGGGTAAGGGCTAGCGTTAGGGTTAAGAGATAGGGTTAGGTTTAATGCTTAGGATTAGGGTTAGGGTTTGGGGTTAAAGTAAGTGTTAGGGGTTAGGTTTAAGGATGAAAGGTTACTGTTATTTTTAGCTGTAGTGTTAGGGTTACGGAAAAGGGATCCCATTAGCATTAAGGGTCTTCCTTACTGTAGGGTTAAGAGTTAGGCTTAGAGTTAAAGGTTAAGGTTAGGGTCAGTGTTAAGATTTATGGTGAGGGTTAACGGTTAGGGTAAAGGTTAAGCGTTAGGGTTAGGGATTAGTGATTAGGGTTTTTGGTTAGTGTTAGGGTTAGCGGTTAGGAGTTAGTGTTTTATGAAGGGGTATGGTTAGAATTAGGATTGGGGTTAGAGTTAGGGTGAGGTATAGGGGTTAGGTTTAGGGGTTAGTTTTAGGGTAAAAGGATAGGATTAGGGTTACGGGTTGGGCTTAGGTTTAGGGTTAAAGTTTACTGCTAGGGTTAGGGATAGGGTTCAGGCTTAGCTTTAGGGGTTCTGCTTAGGGTTAGGTGTTAGGTTAGTCTCAGGGTTAGGTCTAGTCGTGAGGGCAAGGTTCAGGGTTATCTTTAAGAGCTAGGGATAGGTTTAATGGTTAGGATTAGGATTAGGGTTAAGGGTTAGGGTAAGGTTTAGGGGTTAGGGTGCAGAGTTAGGGTATTTGTTAGGCATAGCGTTGGGGTTAGAAGTAAGGGTTACTGTCAGTGTTAGGGTTGTAGGTAGGGTTACGGTTAGGGTTAGCGGTTTAGAATTACGGTTAGGGATTAGGTGTCACAGTGATGACTAGGAGATAGGGTTAGAATTATGGGATAGGGGTTGTTCTCAGGAAATGGGTTATGCATTAACGTTAGGATAAGAGGTTAAAGTTAGGCGCACGGTGAGGTTTACGTGTTAAGGGGAGAAATAGGAACAGGGTTGGGTGTTATGTTCAGGGCTAGGGTTATCTGTTAAAGGTTTTGTTTATGCTTAGCGCACGGGCCCTGTCTGCATTAGGCGGGCGGGGGGAGTTTAGGGGGCTGGGATTGTACCCGGGAACCCACTCTATCATACTCTGGGTATGGGCCCGAGGGTTTCATGCAGGACACAGTGGTAGAGCCTCCTTTCACGCATGGCATGGGAGGATTGCAGGCTTTCTAAACTCTAAGAAAGCAAGAAGTCTGAGAATTAGATTTAGGGTTAGGATTATGGTTAGGGTTAAGGATGAAGTTTACTGTTAGGGTGAGGGCTTAGGGTTAGGGCTTAGGGTTAGGGTTAAAGGTTACTCTTAGGTTTAACGGTTACACTTTGGTTTAGGGTTGAGGTTTACGGTTAGGGTTAAGATGAGGGGTTAGGGTTTGGTACAGGGTTAGGGTTAAGTGTTAGGTTTAGGGTTGAAGATTAGGATTAGGGTTAGGATTAAAGGTTAGCGTGAGAGTTAACGCTTAGGGTTAAGGTTAAGAGTTAGGGGTTAGGGTTAGGTTTAGGGTTCGTTTTAGGGTTAGAGTTATGTGCTATGGTTTGTGTTAGAAGTTAGGGTTAGGTTTACTGGTCACGGTAAAGGTTATGTTTAGGGGTTAGCATTAGGGTTAGGGTTAAGAGATAGGATTAGGGTTAAGTGTTGGGCGTAGGGTGAGGGTTTAGTGTTAGGGTTATCATTAAGGATTAGGGGAAGGGTCAGGGTTAAATGCTTGGGTGCGGGTAATGGTTAGGGTCAGGGTTAAGGTTCACGGATAGGGTTAGTGTTAAGGGTTACGGGTAGGTTTAGGGTTCAGGGTTAGAGTTAGCATTAGCACTTAAGGTTAGGATTAGGCGGTAGGTTAGATTTAGGGTTAGATCTAGGCGTTAGGGTAAGGGCTAGCGTTAGGGTTAAGAGATAGGGTTAGGTTTAATGCTTAGGATTAGGGTTAGGGGTTGGGGTTAAAGTAAGTGTTAGGGGTTAGGTTTAAGGATCAAAGCTTAGGGTTATTTTTAGCTGTAGTGTTAGGGTTAGGGATAAGGGATCCCATTAGCATTAAGGGTCTTCCTTACTGTAGGGTTAAGGGTTAGGCTTAGAGTTAAAAGTTAAGGTTAGGGTCAGTGTTAAGATTTAGGGTGAGGGTTAACGGTTAGGGTAAAGTTTAAGCGTTAGGGTTAGGGATTAGTGATTAGGGTTTTTGGTTAGTGTTAGGGTTAGCGGTTAGGAGTTAGTGTTTTATGAAGGGGTATGGTTAGAAATAGGATTGGGGTTAGAGTTAGGGTGAGGTATAGGGGTTAGGTTTAGGGGTTACTTTTAGGGTAAAAGGATAGGATTAGGGTTACGGGTTGGGCTTAGGTTTAGGGTTAAAGTTTACTGCTAGGGTTAGGGATAGGGCTCAGGGTTAGCTTTAGGGGTTCTGGTTAGGGTTAGGTGTTAGTTTAGTGTCAGGGTTAGGTCTAGTCGTGAGGGTAAGGTTTATGGTTAGCTTTAAGAGCTAGGGTTAAGTTTAATGGTTAGGATTAGGATTAGGGTTAAGGGTTAGGGTAAGGCTTAGGGGTTATGGTGAAGGGTTAGGGTCAAGGGTTAGGGTTTTTGTTAGGCATAGCGTTGGGGTTAGAAGTAAGGGTTACTGTCAGTGTTAGGGTTGTAGGTAGGGTTACGGTTAGGGTTAGCGGCTTAGAATTAGGGTTAGGGATTAGGTGTCACAGTGATGACTAGGAGATAGGGTTAGAATTATGGGATAGCGGTTGTTCTCAGGAAATGGGTTATGCATTAACGTTAGGATAAGAGGTTAAAGTTAGGCGCACGGGGAGGTTTACGTGTTAAAGGGAGAAATAGGAACAGGGTTGGGTGTTATGTTCAGGGTTCGGGTTATCTGTTAAAGGTATTGTTTATGCTTAGCGCACGGGCCCTGTCTGCATTAGGCGGGCGTGGGGAGTTTAGGGGGCTGGGATTGTACCCGGGAACCCACTCTATCATAATGTGGGTATGGGCCCGTGGGTTTCATGCAGGACACAGTGGTAGAGCCTCCTTTCACCCATGGCATGGGAGGATGGCAGGCTTTCTAAACTCTAAGAGAGCAAGAAGTGTGAGAATGAGATTTAGGGTTGGATTATGGTTAGGGTTAAGAATGAAGTTTAGTGTTAGGGTGAGGGCTTAGGCTTATGTATTAGGGTTAGGGTTAAAGGTTACTCTTAGGTTTAACGGTTACACTTTGGTTTAGGGTTGAGGTTTACGATTAGGGTTAAGATGAGGGGTTAGGTTATGGTACAGGGTTAGGGTTAAGTGTTAGGTTTAGGGTTGGAGATTAGGATTGGTTTAGGATTAAAGGTTAGCGTGAGAGTTAACGCTTAGGGTTAAGGTTAAGATTTAGGGTTTAGGGTTAGGGTTAGGGTTAGTTTTAGGGTTAGAGTTATGTGCTATGGTTTGTGTTAGAGGTTAGGGTTAGGTTTACTGGTCACGGTTAGGGTTACGTTTAGTGGGTAGCATTAGGGTTAGGGTTAGGGTTAAAGGATAGGATTAGGGATAAGTTTTGGGCTTAGGGTTAGGGTTTAGTGTTAGGGTTATCATTAAGGATTAGGGGTAGTGTCAGGGTTAAATGCTTGGGTGCGGGTAATGGTTAGGGTCAGGGTTAAGGTTCACGGATAGGGTTAGTGTTAAGGGTTACGGGTAGATTTAGGGTTCAGGGTTAGAGTTAGCATTAGGGCTTAAGGTTAGGATTAGGCGGTAGGTTCGATTTAGGGTTAGATCTAGGCGTTCGGGTAAGGGCTAGCGTTAGGGTTAAGAGATAGGGTTAGGTTTAATGCTTAGGATTAGGGTTAGGGTTTGGGGTTAAAGTAAGTTTTAGGGGTTAGGTTTAAGGATGAAAGGTTACTGTTATTTTTAGCTGTAGTGTTAGGGTTACGGAAAAGGGATCCCATTAGCATTAAGGGTCTTCCTTACTGTAGGGTTAAGGGTTAGGCTTAGAGTTAAAGGTTAAGGTTAGGGTCAGTGTTAAGATTTAGGGTGAGGGTTAATGGTTAGGGTAAAGGTTAAGCGTTAGGGTTAGGGATTAGTGATTAGGGTTTTTGGTTAGAGTTAGGGTTAGCGGTTAGGAGTTAGTGTTTTATGAAGGGGTATGGTTAGAATTAGGATTGGGGTTAGAGTTAGGGTGAGGTATAGGGGTTAGGTTTAGGGGTTAGTTTTAGGGTAAAAGGATAGGATTAGGGTTACGGGTTGGGCTTAGGTTTAGGGTTAAAGTTTACTGCTAGGGTTAGGGATAGGGTTCAGGGTTAGCTTTAGGGGTTCTGGTTAGGGTTAGGTTTTAGGTTACTGTCAGGGTTAGGTCTAGTCGTGAGGGTAAGCTTTAGGGTTAGCTTTAAGAGCTAGGGTTAGGTTTAATGGTTAGGATTAGGATTAGGGTTAAGGGTTAGGGTAAGGCTTAGGGGTTAGGGTGAAGGGTTAGGGTTTTTATTAGGCATAGCGTTGGGGTTAGAAGTAAGGGTTACTGTCAGTGTTAGGGTTGTAGGTAGGGTTACGGTTAGGGTTAGCGGTTTAGAATTAGGGTTACGGATTAGGTGTAACAGTGATCACTAGGAGATAGGGTTAGAATTATGGGATAGGGGTTGTTCTCAGGAAATGGGTTATGCATTCACGTTAGGATAAGAGGTTAAAGTTAGGCGCACGGTGAGGTTTCCGTGTTAAGGGGAGAAATAGGAACAGGGTTGGGTGTTATGTTCAGGGTTAGGGTTATCTTTTAAAGGTATTGTTTATGCTTAGCGCACGGGCCCTGTCTGCATTGGGCGGGCGGGGGGAGTTTAGGGGGCTGGGATTGTACCCGGGAAGCCACTCTATCATACTGTGGGTATTGGCCCGTGGGTTTCATGCAGGACACAGTGGTAGAGCCTCCTTTCACGCATGGCATGGGAGGATGGCAGGCTTTCTAAACTCTAAGAAAGCAAGAAGTCTGAGAATTAGATTAAGGGTTAGGATTCTGGTTAGGGTTAAGGATGAAGTTTAGCGTTAGGGTGAGGGATTAGGGTTAGGGATTAGGGTTAGGGTTAAAGGTTACTCTTAGGTTTAACGGTTACACTTTGGTTTAGGGTTGAGGTTTACGGTTAGGGTTAAGATGAGGGGTTAGGGTTTGGTACAGGGTTAGGGTTAAGTGTTAGGTTTAGGGTTGAAGATTAGGATTAGGGTTAGGATTAAAGGTTAGCTTGAGAGTTAACGCTTAGGGTTAAGGTTAAGAGTTAGGGTTTAGGGTTAGGT
>NW_027182848.1:130000-137500 GCF_041146395.1 Eulemur rufifrons
TAGGGGTTGTTCTCAGGAAATGGGTTATGCATTAACGTTAGGATAAGAGGTTAAAGTTAGGCGCACGGTGAGGTTTACGTGTTAAGGGGAGAAATAGGAACAGGGTTGGGTGTTATGTTCAGGGTTAGGGTTATCTGTTAAAGGTATTGTTTATGCTTAGCGCACGGGCCCTGTCTGCATTGGGCTGGCGGGGGGAGTTTAGGGGACTGGGATTGTACCCGGGAACCCACTCTATCATACTCTGGGTATGAGCCCGTGGGTTTCATGCAGGACGCAGAGGTAGAGCCTCCTTTCACGCATGGCATGGGAGGATTGCAGGCTTTCTAAACTCTAAGAAAGCAAGAAGTCTGAGAATTAGATTTAGGGTTAGGATTATGGTTAGGGTTAAGGATGAAGTTTAGTGTTAGGGTGAGGTCTTAGGGTTAGGGATTAGGGTTAGGGTTAAAGGTTACTCTTAGGTTTAATGTTTACACTTTGGTATAGGGTTGAGTTTTACCGTTAGTGTTAAGATGAGGGGTTAGGGTTTGGTACAGGGTTAGGGTTAAGTGTTAGGTTTAGGGTTGAAGATTAGGATTAGGGTTAGGATTAAAGGTTAGCGTGAGAGTTAACGCTTAGGGTTAAGGTTAAGAGTTAGGGTTTAGGGTTAGGGTTAGGGTTAGGGTTAGATTTAGGGTTAGAGTTATGAGCTACGCTTTGTGTTACAGGTTAGGGTTAGGTTTACTGGTCACGGTTAGGGTTACGTTTAGGGGGTAGCATTAGGGTTAGGGTTAGTGTTAAGGGATAGGATTAGGGATAAGTGTTGGGCTTAGGGTTAAGGTTTAGTGTTAGGGTTATCATTAAGGATTAGCGTTAGGGTCAGGGTTAAATGCTTGGGTGCGGGTAATAGTTAGGGTCAGGGTTAAGGTTCACGGATAGGGTTAGTGTTAAGGGTTCCGGGTAGGTTTAGGGTTCAGGGTTAGAGTTAGCCTTAGGGCTTAAGGTTAGGATTAGGCGGTAGGTTAGACTTAGGGTTAGATCTAGGCGTTAGGGTAAGGGCTAGCGTTAGGGTTAAGAGATAGGGTTGGGTTTAATGCTTAGGATTAGGGTTAGGGTTTGGGGTTAAAGTAAGTGTTAGGGGTTAGGTTTCAGGATCCAAGGTTAGGGTTATTTTTAGCTGTAGTGTTAGGGTTAGGGATAAGGGATCCCATTAGCATTAAGGGTCTTCCTTACTGTAGGGTTAAGGGTTAGGCTTAGAGTTAAAAGTTAAGGTTAGGGTCAGTGTTAAGATTTAGGGTGAGGGTTAACGGTTAGGTTAAAGGTTAAGTGTTAGGGTTAGGGATTAGTGATTAGGGTTTTTGGTTAGTGTTAGGTTAGCGGTTAGTGTTTTATGAAGGGGTATGGTTAGAATTAGGATTGGGGTTAGGGTTAGGGTGAGGTATAGGGGTTAGGTTTAGGGGTTAGTTTTAGGGTAAAAGGATAGGATTAGGGTTACGGGTTGGGCTTAGGTTTAGGGTTAAAGTTTACTGCTAGGGTTAGGGATAGGGTTCAGGGTTAGCTTTAGGGGTTCTGGTGAGGGTTAAGTGTTAGGTTAGTGTCAGGGTTAGGTCTAGTCGTGAGGGTAAGGTTTAGGGTTAGCTTTAAGAGCTAGCGTTAGGTTTAATGGTTAGGATTAGGATTAGGGTTAAGGGTTAGGGTAAGTCTTAGGGGTTAAGGTGAAGGGTTAGGGTCAAGGGTTAGGGTTTTTGTTAGGCATAGCGTTGGGGTTAGAAGTAAGGGTTACTGTCAGTTTTAGGGTTGTAGGTAGGGTTACGGTTAGGGTTAGCGGTTTAGAATTAGGGTTAGGGATTAGGTGTCACAGTGATGACTAGGAGATAGGGTTAGAATTATGGGATAGGGGTTGTTCTCAGGAAATGGGTTATGCATTAACGTTAGGATAAGAGGTTAAAGTTAGGCGCACGGTGAAGTTTACGTGTTAAGGGGAGAAATAGGAACAGGGTTGGGTGTTATGTTCAGGGTTAGGGTTATCTGTTAAAGGTATTGTTTATGCTTAGCGCACGGGCCCTGTCTGCATTAGGCGGGCGGGGGGGAGTTTTGGGGGCTGGGATTGTACCCGGGAACCCACTCTATCACACTCTGGGTATGGGCCCGTGGGTTTCATACAGGACACAGTGGTAGAGCCTCCTTTCACGCATGGCATGGGAGGATGGCAGGCTTTCTAAACTCTAAGAAAGCAAGAAGTCTGAGAATTAGATTTAGGGTTAGGATTATGGTTAGGGTTAAGGATGAAGTTTAGTGTTAGGGTGAGGGCTTAGGGTTAGGGATTAGGGTTAGGGTTAAAGGTTACTCTTAGGTTTAACAGTTACACTTTGGTTTAGGGTTGAGGTTTACGGTTAGGGTTAAGATGAGGGGTTAGGGTTTGGTACAGGGTTAGGGTTAAGTGTAAGGTTTAGGGTTGAAGATTAGGATTAGGGTTAGGATTAAAGGTTAGCGTGAGAGTTAACGCTTAGGGTTAAGGTTAAGAGTTATGGTTTAGGGTTAGGTTTAGGGTTAGGGTTAGTTTTAGGTTTAGAGTTATGTGCTATGGTTTGTGTTAGAGGTTAGGGTTAGGTTTACTGGTCACGGTTAGGGTTACGTTTAGGGGTTAGCATTAGGGTTAGGGTTAGGATTAGGGTTAAGGGATAGGATTACGGTTAAGTGTTGGCCTTAGGGTTAGGGTTTAGTGTTAGGGTTATCATTAAGGACTAGGGGTAGGGTCAGGGTTAAATGCCTGGGTGCGGGTAATGATTAGGGTCAGGGTTAAGGTTCACGGATAGGGTTAGTGTTAAGGGTTACGGGTAGGTTTAGGGTTCAGGGTTAGACTTAGCATTAGGGCTTAAGGTTAGGATTAGGCGGTAGGTTCGATTTAGGGTTAGATCTAGGCGTTCGGGTAAGGGCTAGCGTTAGGGTTAAGAGATAGGATTAGGTTTAATGCTTAGGATTAGGGTAGTGTTTGGGGTTAAAGTAAGTGTTAGGGGTTAGGTTTAAGGATCAAAGGTTAGGGTTATTTTTAGCTGTAGTGTTAGGGTTAGGGATAAGGGATCCCATTAGCATTAAGGGTCTTCCTTACTGTAAGGTTAAGGGTTAGGCTTAGAGTTAAATGTTCAGGTTAGTGTCAGTGTTAAGATTTAGGGTGAGGGTTAACGGTTAGGGTAAAGGTTAAGCGTTAGGGTTAGGGATTAGTGATTAGGATTTTTGGTTAGTGTTAGGGTTAGCGGTTAGGAGTTAGTGTTTTATGAAGGGGTATGGTTAGAATTAGGATTGGGGTTAGGGTTAGGGTGAGGTATAGGGGTTAGGTTTAGGGGTTAGTTTTAGGGTAAAAGGATAGGATTAGGGTTACGGGTTGGGCTTAGGTTTAGGGTTAAAGTTTACTGCTAGGGTTAGGGATAGGGTTCAGGGTTAGCTTTAGGGGTTCTGGTTAGGGTTAGGTGTTAGGTTGGTGTCAGCGTTAGGTCTAGTCGTGAGGGTAAGGTTTAGGGTTAGCTTTAAGAGCTAGGGTTAGGTTTAATGGTTAGGATTAGGATTAGGGTTAAGGGTTAGGGTAAGGCTTAGGGGTTAGTGTGCAGGGTTACGGTTTTTGTTAGGCATAGCGTTGGGGTTAGAAGTAAGGGTTACTGTCAGTGTCAGGGTTGTAGGTAGGGTTACGGTTAGGGTTAGCGGTTTAGAATTAGGGTTAGGGATTAGGTGTCACAGTGATGACTAGGAGATAGGGTTAGAATTATGGGATAGGGGTTGTTCTCAGGAAATGGGTTATGCATTAACGTTAGGATAAGAGGTTAAAGTTAGGCGCACGGTGAGGTTTACGTGTTAAGGGGAGAAATAGGAACAGGGTTGGGTGTTATGTTCAGGGTTAGGGTTATCTGTTAAAGGTATTGTTTATGCTTAGCGCACGGGCCCTGTCTGCATTGGGCTGGCGGGGCGAGTTTAGGGGAATGGGATTGTACCCGGGAACCCACTCTATCATACTCTGGGTATGAGCCCGTGGGTTTCATGCAGGACGCAGAGGTAGAGCCTCCTTTCACGCATGGCATGGGAGGATTGCAGGCTTTCTAAACTCTAAGAAAGCAAGAAGTCTGAGAATTAGATTTAGGGTTAGGATTATGGTTAGGGTTAAGGATGAAGTTTAGTGTTAGGGTTAGGGCTTAGGGTTAGGGATTAGGGTTAGGGTTAAAGGTTACTCTTAGGTTTAATGTTTACACTTTGGTATAGGGTTGAGTTTTACCGTTAGGGTTAAGATGAGGGGTTAGGGTTTGGTACAGGGTTAGGGTTAAGTGTTAGGTTTAGGGTTGAAGATTAGGATTAGGGTTAGGATTAAAGGTTAGCGTGAGAGTTAACGCTTAGGGTTAAGGTTAAGAGTTAGGGGTTAGGGTTAGGGTTAGGGTTAGGGTTAGATTTAGGGTTAGAGTTATGAGCTACGCTTTGTGTTACAGGTAAGGGTTAGGTTTAGTGGTCACGGTTAGGGTTACGTTTAGGGGGTAGCATTAGGGTTAGGGTTAGTGTTAAGGGATAGGATTAGGGATAAGTGTTGGGCTTAGGGTTAGGATTTAGTGTTAGGGTTAGCATTAAGGATTAGCGTTAGGGTCAGGGTTAAATGCTTGGGTGCGGGTAATAGTTAGGGTCAGGGTTAAGATTCACGGATAGGGTTAGTGTTAAGTGTTACGGGTAGGTTTAGGGTTCAGGGTTAGAGTTAGCCTTAGGGCTTAAGGTTAGGATTAGGCGGTAGGTTAGACTTAGGGTTAGATCTAGGCGTTAGGGTAAGGGCTAGCGTTAGGGTTAAGAGATAGGGTTGGGTTTAATGCTTAGGATTAGGGTTAGGGTTTGGGGTTAAAGTAAGTGTTAGGGGTTAGGTTTCAGGATCCAAGGTTAGGGTTATTTTTAGCTGTAGTGTTAGGGTTAGGGATAAGGGATCCCATTAGCATTAAGGGTCTTCCTTACTGTAGGGTTAAGGGTTAGGCTTAGAGTTAAAAGTTAAGGTTAGGGTCAGTGTTAAGATTTAGGGTGAGGGTTAACGGTTAGGGTAAAGGTTAAGTGTTAGGGTTAGGGATTAGTGATTAGGGTTTTTGGTTAGTGTTAGGTTAGCGGTTAGTGTTTTATGAAGGGGTATGGTTAGAATTAGGATTGGGGTTAGGGTTAGGGTGAGGTATAGGGGTTAGGTTTAGGGGTTAGTTTTAGGGTAAAAGGATAGGATTAGGGTTACGGGTTGGGCTTAGCTTTAGGGTTAAAGTTTACTGCTAGGGTTAGGGATAGGGTTCAGGCTTAGCTTTAGGGGTTCTGCTTAGGGTTAGGTGTTAGGTTAGTGTCAGGGTTAGGTCTAGTCTTGAGGGCGAGGTTCAGGGTTATCTTTAAGAGCTAGGGTTAGGTTTAATGGTTAGGATTAGGATTAGGGTTAAGGGTTAGGGTAAGGCTTAGGGGTTAGGGTGCAGGGTTAGGGTTTTTGTTAGGCATAGCGTTGGGGTTAGAAGTAAGGGTTACTGTCAGTGTTAGGGTTGTAGGTAGGGTTACGGTTAGGGTTAGCGGTTTAGAATTAGGGTTAGGGATTAGGTGTCACAGTGATGACTAGGAGATAGGGTTAGAATTATGGGATAGTGGTTGTTCTCAGGAAATGGGTTATGCATTAACGTTAGGATAAGAGGTTAAAGTTAGGCGCACGGGGAGGTTTATGTGTTAAGGGGAGAAATAGGAACAGGGTTGGGTGTTATGTTCAGGGTTAGGGTTATCTGTTAAAGGTATTGTTTATGCTTAGCGCACGGACCCTGTCTGCATTAGGCGGGCGGGGGGAGTTTAGGGGACTGGGATTGTACCCGGGAAGCCACTCTATCATACTCTGGGTATGGGCCCGTGGGTTTCATGCAGGACACAGTGGTAGAGCCTCCTTTCTCCCATGGCATGGGAGGATGGCAGGCTTTCTAAACTCTAAGAAAGCAAGAAATGTGAGGCTGATATTTAGGGTTGGATTATGGTTAGGGTTAAGGATGAAGTTTAGTGTTAGGGTGAGGGCTTAGGCTTAGGTATTAGGGTTAGGGTTAAAGGTTACTCTTAGGTTTAACGGTTACACTTTGGTTTAGGGTTGAGGTTTACGATTAGGGTTAAGATGAGGGGTTAGGTTATGGTACAGGGTTACGGTTAAGTGTTAGGTTTAGTGTTGAAGATTAGGATTAGGGTTAGGATTAAAGGTTAGCGTGAGAGTTAACGCTTAGTGTTAAGGTTAAGAGTTAGGGTTTAGGGTTAGGGTTAGGGATAGGGTTAGTTTCAGTTAGTTTAGTGCTATGGTTTGTGTTAGAGGTTAGGGTTAGGTTTACTGGTCACGGTTAGGGTTACGTTTAGGGGTTAGCATTAGGGTTAGGGTTAAGGGATAGGATTAGGGATAAGTGTTGGGCTTAGGGTTAGGGTTTAGTGTTAGGGTTATCATTAAGGATTAGGGGTAGGGTCAGGGTTAAATGCTTGGGTGCGGGTAATGATTAGGGTCAGGGTTAAGGTTGACGGATACGGTTAGTGTTAAGGGTTACGGGTAGGTTTAGAGTTCAGGGTTAGAGTTAGCATTAGGGCTTAAGGTTAGGATTAGGCGGTAGGTTAGATTTAGGGTTAGATCTAGGCGTTAGGGTAAGGGCTAGCGTTAGGGTTAAGAGATAGGGTTAGGTTTAATGCTTAGGATTAGGGTTAGGGTTTGGGGTTAAAGTAAGTGTTAGGGGTTAGGTTTAAGGATGAAAGGTTACTGTTATTTTTAGCTGTAGTGTTAGGGTTACGGAAAAGGGAACCCATTAGCATTAAGGGTCTTCCTTACTGTAGGGTTAAGGGTTAGGCTTAGAGTTAAAGGTTCAGGTTAGGGTCAGTGTTAAGATTTAGGGTGAGGGTTAACGGTTAGGGTAAAGGTTAAGCGTTAGGGTTAGGGATTAGTGATTAGGGTTTTTGGTTAGTGTTCGGGTTAGCGGTTAGGAGTTATTGTTTTATGAAGGGGTATGATTAGGGTTAGGGTTAGGGTTATGGGTTAGAGTTAGGGGTTAGGGTTAGAGTTAGGGTTAGCGGTTAGGGTTAGGGGTTAGGGTTAGGGTTAGGTGTTAAGGTTAGGGTTAGGGTTTGGGGTTAGGGTTAGGGTTAGGGGTTAGGGTTAGGGTTAGGGTCAGGGTTCGGCTTAGGGGTTAGGGTTAGGGGTTAGGGTTAGGTTTAGGACTTAGGGGTTAGGGTTAGGGTCAGGGTCAGGGTCAGGGGTTAGGTTTAGGGTTAGGGGTTAGGGTTACGGTTAGGGTTTAGGGGTTAGGGTTAGGGGTTAGGGTTATGGTTAGGGGTTAGGGTTAGGGTTAGTGTTAGGGCTCCGGCTAGGGTTAGGCCTAGGGTTAGGGTTAGGGGTTAGAGTTAGGGCTAGGGCTAGGGCTAGGGGTTAGGGTTAGGGTTAGGGGTTAGGTGTTAGGGTTAGTGGTTAGGGTTAGGGTTAGGGTTGGGTTAGTGTTAGGGTTTAGGGTTAGGGTTAGGGGTTAGGATTAGGGTTAG